>NC_042958.1:1052317-1117317 GCF_901001165.1 Salmo trutta
TCATGGTCAGCATTCAGTCCTTACTCTTTTAAATGTACATTTGTCTGCTTAAAATATAATTGTTTTACCATGTCTCTCATGAAAAACTGTAGGTTACATAATATGTAGTCTATGTTCTAAAATGATGAAACAATCAATTACTCACAGACCCAGACTGACAGACCCAGACTGACAGACCCAGACTGACAGACCCAGACTAACAGACCCAGACTGACAGACCCAGACTCACAGACTCACAGACCCAGACCGACAGACCCAGACTAACAGACCCAGATTAACAGACCCAGATTAACAGACCCAGATTAACAGACCCAGACTAACAGACCCAGACTCACAGACCCAGACTGACGGACCCAGACTGACAGACCCAGACTGACAGACCCAGACTAACAGACCCAGACTGACAGATCCAGACTCACAGACTCACAGACCCAGACTCACAGACCCAGACTAACAGACCCAGATTAACAGACCCAGATTAACAGACCCAGATTAACAGACCCAGACTAACAGACCCAGACTAACAGACCCAGACTCACAGACCCAGACTAACAGACCCAGACTGACAGACCCAGACTGACAGACCCAGACTAACAGACCCAGACTGACAGACCCAGACTCACAGACTCACAGACCCAGACTCACAGACCCAGACTAACAGACCCAGATTAACAGACCCAGATTAACAGACCCAGATTAACAGACCCAGACTAACAGACCCAGACTAACAGACCCAGACTGACAGACCCAGACCCAGACTCACAGACCCAGACTCACAGACCCAGACTCACAGACCCAGATGAACAGACCCAGACTGACAGACCCAGACTCGCAGACCCAGACTGACAGACTCGCAGACCCAGACTTGCAGACCCAGACTAACAGACCCAGACTCGCAGACCCAGACTAACAGACCCAGACTAACAGACTCACAGACCCAGACTAACAGACCCAGACTGACAGACCCAGACTGACAGACCCAGACTCACAGACCCAGACTCGCAGACCCAGACTAACAGACCCAGACTAACAGACCCAGACTGACAGACCCAGACTGACAGACCCAGACTCACAGACCCAGACTAACAGACCCAGACTCGCAGACCCAGACTGACAGACTCACAGACCCAGACTGACAGACCCAGACTGACAGACCCAGACTCACAGACCCAGACTCACAGACCCAGACTAACAGACCCAGACTAACAGACCCAGACTCACAGACCCAGACTCACAGACCCAGACTAACAGACCCAGACTAACAGACTCACAGACCCAGACTAACAGACCCAGACTCACAGACCCAGACTCACAGACCCAGACTAACAGACCCAGACTAACAGACTCACAGACCCAGACTCACAGACCCAGACTAACAGACTCACAGACCCAGACTCACAGACCCAGACTCACAGACCCAGACCCACAGACCCAGACTCACAGACCCAGACTCACAGAAACATAACAGTATTGACACACCCAGACTCACAATACCATAACAGTAATGATACACACAGACTCACAGACCCAGACTCACAGACCCAGACTCACAGACCCAGACTGACAGACCCAGACTGACAGACCCAGACTCACAGACCCAGACTCACAGACCCAGACTGACAGACCCAGACTCACAGACCCAGACTGACAGACCCAGACTCACAGACCCAGACTCACAGACCCACACTCACAGACCCAGACTCACAGATACGTAACAGTAATCAAATACAATTTGCTTTTCAGTGGTCAAACTGCCGTAGTGGTCTTTAGGGTTGCAGCTCTAAGTGTGTCTAATTCTCTATTGTGCACTTAGACACAGCATTGGGAAGGAAAGGGGCTTGTAAGCCTTGGAAAAGAGGCTTGTTCTCTGTGCTTTTCTGTGTTCAGCGGGGACATGAAACAGAGTGTTTTTTGTGTTGTACGCTGGTAATGCCCTCTAATGCTGTTGGTTGAGTCTCCACAGGAAGTCCTACTAGTCTCAGGTGGGTCCTCCCAAGGTACTAGCTGAATTAAATGTCTAGCTACGGTTGCCTAGCTGCCTGGCTGCCTGCCTTGGAGGTTTTTAAAGTGCGTCAGCACAGCGGAGAGGAAAACAGTAAAACGTGTTGACTTCTGACTGGACTATCATTTTACATTTAACAGACTCTCTGATCCAGCGCCACTTACAGTAATGAGTCATTTATCAGACTCTCTGATCCAGAGCCACTACAGTAGTGAGTCATTTAGCAGACTCTCTGATCCAGAGTTACTACAGTAATGAGTCATTTAGCAGACTCTCTGATCCACTACAGTAGTGGGTCATTTAGCAGACTCTCTGATCCAGCGCCACTTACAGTAATGAGTCATTTAGCAGACTCTCTGATCCAGCGCCACTTACAGTAGTGAGTCATTTAGCAGACTCTCTGATCCAGAGCCACTACAGTAATGAGTCATTTAGAAGACTCTCTTATCCAGTGCCACTACATTAGTGAGTCATTTAGCAGACACTCTGATCCAGAGATGCTACAGTAGTGAGTCATTTAGCAGACTCTCTTATCCAGAGATACTACAGTAGTGAGTCATTTAGCAGACTCTCTTATCCAGTGCCACTACAGTATTGAGTCATTTAGCAGACTCTCTTATCCAGAGATGCTACAGTAATGAGTCATTTAGCAGACACTCTGATCCAGAACCACTACAGTATTGAGTCATTTAGCAGACTCTCTTATCCAGAGATACTACAGTAGTGGGTCATTTAGCAGACTCTCTGATCCAGAGATACTACAGTAGTGAGTCATTTAGCAGACTCTCTTATCCAGAGCCACTACAGTAGTGAGTCATTTAGCAGACCCTCTTATACAGAGTCACTACAGTAGTGAGTCATTTAGCAGACTCTCTTATCCAGAGTCACTACAGTAGTGAGTCATTTAGCAGACTCTCTTATCCAGAGATACCACAGTAGTGAGTTATTTAGCAGACTCTCTGATCCAGAGCCACTACAGTAGTGAGTCATTTAGCATAAGCTCTTATCCAGATTTTTTAGGAAGATGGGCAGGGACACTGCTGTCCTTGTCACACCCTGATCTGTTTCACCTGTCTTTGTGCTTGTCTTCACCCCCCTCTAGGTGTTACCCATCTTTCCCATTATCCCCTGTGTATTTGTACCTGTGTTCTCTGTTTGTCTGTTGCCAGTTTGTTTTGTTCGTGAAACCTACCAGCGTTTGTTCCCCTGCTCCTGCCTGTTTCTTACTCCTGTTTTCTAGTCCTTCCTGGTTTTGACCATTCTGCCTGGCCTGACCCTGAGACTGCCTGCTGTTCTGTACCTTCCTTACCCCACCTCACTGGATTATTGACCCCTGCCTGCCCTGACCCTGAGACTGCCTGCCGTTCTGGACCCTTTGCACCCTCTCTGGATTACTGACCCCTGCCTGCCTTTGACCTGTCATTTGCCTCCCCCTGTATTAGAAATAAACATATGTTTCTTCGACACTGTCTGCATCTGAGTCATACCTGAATCGTGTTAGTACGAACTGGCCATGACTGACTCAGCAGACTCGAACCGGCTCCACAACTCCCTCTGCTCCCAAGGAGCCACCATTGTATGGCACGAGGAGTTGTGGTCTCGTGGAGAGAGATTCTGGAATGTGCCAGGCTTTTCTCTCCAAGTGCTCCCTCGTTTTCAAGCTGCAGCCTTATTCGTTCCCCTCGGACTGCTCAATGATATCGTACATCATAACACTGATGTCTGGGAGGTCACTCGCCACGGAACTACCGACGGATCTCGACTCGCTCATCGCCTTGACCATTCGGATCGATGGGCGACTACGGGAACGAAGGAAGGAGAGGAGATTCAATTCCACCTCACCTCTGAGGTACCCCTGGAAATCTCCGATGCCTCCATTGCTGAGAGAACCCGAGGGTACCCGAGTTACCCTGAAAGCCTCCAAAGACTGCCGATTCACCTCTTCCCGAGCCCATGCAACTAGGCAGAGCTAGGCTATCTCCAGCTGAACGGCTCTATAGGCTTCACACTAAGAGTTGCCTATATTACGGGACTACTGGTCATTCCGTGTCCAGCTGTCAACTAAAAGACCAGGCTCACCGGTAAGAGCGAGTACTCTGGTGGGCCAGTCAACATCTCTCCGGGTACTCATCGACTCTGCAGCCAATGAGAGCTTTATGGACGCTAACCTGGCTTCCGAGCTGGATATCCCCACTCAGCCCCTCTCCATTCCCATGCATGTTACTGCACTGGACGCACGCTCTAGAGACCGGGCCAAACACAATACCACCCCCATCAACCTACCTGTGTCAGGGAACCACACCGAGATGATCCAGTTCCTGCTCATTAAGTCTCCTCAGGTTCCCATGGTATTGAGATTTTCCTGGCTCCAGCGACACAGTCCCATCATTGACTTGACTGCTGGTGCCATCATGGGCTCGAGCCCATTCTGCCATACCACTGCCTGAAGTCAACGCAGCCTGCCCCGGAATGTCTGCCTGGGGGCTCGGAAGTTGCCCCGTAAATCTCCTACATTCGTGCGGAGTACAAGAACCTCCAGGAGGTGTTCAGTATGGCCCATGCCACTTCGCTGCCTCAGCACTGACCTTTTGCCTGCGGGATTGACCTTCTCCCAGACACCACTCCTCCCCGGGGACAACTGTACTCTCTGTCGGAGACCTACATTGAGGACACCCTAGCTGCAGGGATTCCTACTGCCTCCCCCGCTGGTGCAGGTTTCTTCTTTGTGGAGAAGGACAAAACCCTGCTCCAGTCCATCGGCTACCGGGTTCTCAATGACATAACAGTGAAGAACCGCTACCAGCTACCTTTCATTTCCATGGCCCAACCCCACCACTCGGAGCCAGCAGCTGGTGTGGGTCAAATACACCCGTTACACCCTTCCCTGCTCTGCCACTGGCCTATCACCTTTGAGCGTTCCCTAGGGTATCAGCGCCCGCTCTTCCCTGAGCAGAAATGCCAGGGAAGAGGTACGATGCCGCTGTCATCATAACTGGAGGAGAGCCCGGTTGGCCCTCCTCAACACCACCGCCAGGTATCGACGACAAGCGGATCGCCACCGGACCCCGGCTCCCCAGTATCGTCTCAGGCAGAAGGTGGCTGTCCACCCGGGATCTGTTCATCTTCTGTTGCCCCGCACCCTCCGTATACATCCCACCTTTCATGTGTCCAGAGTTAAACCCATGTCTCACAGCCCCTTGTTTCCTGCTCCTGCTTGTTTTTTGGGATTGTTTTCTAGTCCTTTCTGGTTTTGACAGTTCTGCCTGCCCTGACCCTGAGCCTGCCTGCTGTTCTGTACCTTGCCCCACCTCACTGGATTATTGACCCCTGCCTGCCTTTGACCTGTAGTTTGCCTGCCCCTGTATTAGAAATAAACTTTTGTTTCTTCGACACTGTCTCCGTCAGTCAGTCAATCAAATGTATTTATAAAGCATTTTTTACATCAGCCGATGTCACAAAGTGCTATACAGAAACCCAGACTAAAACCCCAAACAGCAAGCAATGCAGATGTAGAAGCATCTGGGTCAAACCTAAAACGAGATAGTCCTAGCTACATGTTGGGAAACGCTGGTTCCACCATTGGGATGCCAGAACAGTGAAGAGCTTGCATCTGTATTACAATACAACATCTCTGCTGGTCTTCATCCTTGGTACTGGAAAAGACTAAGGAAGGTGCATTCTAGAGAAGTGTTTTACTCAGCTGTTTTTGGTTATGTTTTGAAATATTGTTAGTGAGTTTTAAAGGAAGTACCAACTCGGTGGCTTTGTGGTTAGAGTGTCCTCCCTGAGTGTCCGGAGATTGAAAGGTCGTGAGGTCAATCCCTGGCCGAATCATACCAAAGAATGTATAAATGGGACCTGACGCATTACTGCTTTGCACTCTGCATTTTGGAGATTGGGGATAAAGCACTACGATAGACTAGCGTCCTGTCCAGAGACGTACTGTACATCAAGCTGCCTCATACTACACAAACAGGATATAGACTTGTGTACAGTACATCAAGCTGCCTCACTACAGACACATGAGATAGACTAGTGTCCAGTCCAGAGAGGTGCAGTACACCAAGCTGCCTCACACTACACAAACAGGGAATAGACTAGAGTCCTGTCCAGGGGGTGTACAGTAAATCAAGCTGCCTCTCACTACAGAAACAGGAGATCAGCTACTAGCCTATGAGCTGTTCTGACATGCACAAGCCAAGGTTGGTGCAAGGTTACTTACTTACTTTCCAAGGCAGTGACCTGTCTTTCTTCTCTGCACCATAGCTGAGTCTACAGTAGTACTGAGGATAATGGAGGCAGCAGTTACCTGTCTGTCTTCTCTGTACCATAGCTGAGTCTACAGTAGTACTGAGGATAATGGAGGTAGCAGTGACCTGTCGGTCTTCTCTGCACCATAGCTGAGTCTACAGTAGTACTGAGGATAATGGAGGCAGCAGTGTCCTGTCTATTTCAGTGTATGGTACAGGCTCACCACTCCAAGAAATCATCAAGCCCTAGAAACTGTTTTCTAAACACACAAATTATCTACATTATCAGACCTCTAATTATCCACATTATCAGACCTCTAATTATCCACATTATCAGACCACTAATTATCCACATTATCAGACCACTAATTATCCACATTATCAGACCTCTAATTAGCCACATTATCAGACCACTAATTATCTACATTATCAGACCTCTAATTATCCACATTATCAGACCACTAATTATCTACATTATCAGACCGCTAATTATCCACATTATCAGACCACTAATTCTCTACATTATCAGACCACTAATTCTCCACATTATCAGACCTCTAATTATCCACATTATCAGACCTCTAATTATCCACATTATCAGACCTCTAATTATCCACATTATCAGACCACTAATTATCCACATTATCAGACCTCTAATTATCTACATTATCAGACCGCTAATTATCCACATTATCAGACCTCTAATTATCTACATTATCAGACCACTAATTATCCACATTATCAGCCCACTAATTATCCACATTATCAGACCTCTAATTATCCACATTATCAGACCACTAATTATCCACATTATCAGACCACTAATTATCCACATTATCAGACCACTAATTCTCTACATTATCAGACCTCTAATTATCCACATTATCAGACCTCTAATTATCCACATTAGCAGCCTACAACAGAAAGGGTGAAGAAAGCAATACAATTAAAAGGACCTGGGCTTTTTGAAATCCTTCAGGCTGTAACTGGACTGTATCTTAGATATGTAGTTTATAGAGGCAGGGCTATGAATGACCAGGGATGTGATCTGTATCTTAGATATATAGTTTATGGAGTCAAGGCCAGAGCGATGAAGGACCAAAGATTTGAATCCGTCTGTCTGATGGTCGATATAAAGGTCAGGCCTCCAAAGACTTTCTTCTTCTCTTCAACATGAAAGTGTAAATCCACTGATTTCTGCCTCTGGAGGACAAGGCTCAATTATGACTGTGTTCTTATGGCTCAGTGTGTTACAGAGCTCAATAATACTGGGGGTTTATACCAGGGGCCTCATGGATCAATGGGACTCATGATCTTTGCTTTGCAGCCTTTGCCTGGCTGTGATGTCACAACATCTATCCCCTGCTTCACTTAAAGAAAAGGAAGAGAAAAGAGAGGAGGAGAAAGAGAGAGAAATGAGGAGTGAAAGGAGAGAGAAATGAGGAGTGAAAAGAGAAGGAGAAAAAAAGGAGATGAGGGAGAGAGAAGGCAGAGGAGGTAAACAAAGGAGAGAATGAGGTGAGGAAGAAAAGAGATGAGGGGGAGAGGAAGGAGAGAAGGAAGGGGATAAAAAGGAGAGGTGGAAGGAGGAAGGAGAGGAGGATATGAGGAAGGAGAGAGAAAGAAGAGAGAAAGGAGAGGTGGAAGGACAGGGGGAAGGAGAAGAGGAAGGAGAGGAGGAAGGAGAGGAGGAAGGAGAGGTGGAAGGAGAGGAGAAAGGAGAGGAGAAAGGAGAGGAGGAAGGAGAGGAGAAAGGAGAGGAGGAAGGAGAGGAGGAAGGAGAGGAGGAAGGAGAGGAGGAAGGAGAGGTGGAAGGAGGAAGGAGAGGAGGATATGAGGAAGGAGAGAGAAAGAAGAGAGAAAGGAGAGGTGGAAGGACAGGGGGAAGGAGAAGAGGAAGGAGAGGAGGAAGGAGAGGAGGAAGGAGAGGTGGAAGGAGAGGAGAAAGGAGAGGAGAAAGGAGAGGAGGAAGGAGAGGAGAAAGGAGAGGAGGAAGGAGAGGAGGAAGGAGAGGAGGAAGGAGAGGTGGAAGGAGAGGAGAAAGGAGAGGAGAAAGGAGAGGAGGAAGGAGAGGAGAAAGGAGAGGAGGAAGGAGAGGAGGAAGGAGAGGTGGAAGGAGAGGAGAAAGGAGAGGAGGAAGGAGAGGAGAAAGGAGAGGAGGAAGGAGAGGAGAAAGGAGAGGAGGAAGGAGAGGAGAAAGGAGAGGAGGAAGGAGAGGTGGAAGGAGAGGAGGAAGGAGGAAGGAGAGAGAAAGAAGAGAGAAAGGAGAGGTGGAAGGACAGGGGGAAGGAGAAGAGGAAGGAGAGGAGGAAGGAGAGGAGGAAGGAGAGGTGGAAGGAGAGGAGAAAGGAGAGGAGAAAGGAGAGGAGGAAGGAGAGGAGAAAGGAGAGGAGGAAGAAGAGGAGGAAGGAGAGGTGGAAGGAGAGGAGAAAGGAGAGGAGAAAGGAGAGGAGGAAGGAGAGGAGAAAGGAGAGGTGGAAGGAGAGGTGGAAGAAGAGAGAAAGGAGAGGAGAAAGGAGAGGAGGAAGGAGAGGTGGAAGGAGAGGTGGAAGGAGAGGAGGAAGGAGAGGAGGAAGGAGAGGGGGAAGGAGAGAGAAAGGAGAGAAAGGAGAGGGGGAAGGAGAGAGAAATGAGAGGTTGAAGGAGAGAGAAAGGAGAGAAAGGAGAGGGGGAAGGAGAGAGAAATGAGAGGTTGAAGGAGAGAGAAAGGAGAGAAAGGAGAGGGGGAAGGAGAGAGAAATGACAGAGAAAGGAGAGGAGGGGGAGGAGGAGGAGGAGGAAAGGGAAAGGAGAGAAGGAAGGAGAGAGAAAGGAGAGGAGGAAGGAGAGAAAAAGGAGACTAGGAAGGAGAGAGAAATGAGAGGAGGTAGAAAGAGGAGAGGTGTAAGGAGAGGGAAAGAGGTCAACACCATCCTCACACTGGGCAGAAGAAAACATGAAAACCATCATGTGCAAATGTTTCCACTTGAAACAGGTTTGATTTTTATTATTCTTCTCTCTCTCTCTCTCTATCTATCTCTCTCTCTCTCTCTCTCTCTCTCTCTCTCTCTCTCACACACACAGCTCTCTGGATTAACACCCACATCCTGAAATGACATACAAAAGGAAAGAGGAGGCTGAAATATGACCAACACTGAGACCCACACTGAGATAAATATGACCCAAGCTATAGCACTGTTAATGGTCTAGTCAATATGTCAACATGCAGCATTTACAAGTTTCAGCATTTAACAGTCTTGGCCAGCCTCAACTTTTGTTAGTGTTGTACGAGCCATTGTTGAAATAGCCAGTGTTGAACCAGCCAGTGTTGAACCAGCCAGTGTGTTGAACCAGTCAGTGTTGAACCAGCCAGTGTTGAACCAGTCAGTGTTGAACCAGTCAGTGTTGAACCAGCCAGTGTGTTGAACCAGCCAGTGTGTTGAACCAGCCAGTGTGTTGAACCAGTCAGTGTTGAACCAGCCAGTGTTGAACCAGCCAGTGTTGAACCAGTCAGTGTTGAACCAGCCAGTGTGTTGAACCAGCCAGTGTTGAACAAGCCAGTGTTGAACCAGTCAGTGTTGAACCAGCCAGTGTTGAACCAGTCAGTGTTGAACCAGCCAGTGTTGAACCAGCCAGTGTTGAACCAGTCAGTGTTGAACCAGTCAGTGTTGAACCAGTCAGTGTTGAACCAGCCAGTGTTGAACCAGTCAGTGTTGAACCAGTCAGTGTTGAACCAGCCAGTGTTGAACCAGCCAGTGTTGAACCAGCCAGTGTTGAACCAGTCAGTGTTGAACCAGCCAGTGTTGAACCAGTCAGTGTTGAACCAGTCAGTGTTGAACCAGTCAGTGTTGAACCAGCCAGTGTTGAACCAGCCATTGTTGAAATAGCCAGTGTTGAACCAGCCAGTGTTGAACCAGCCAGTGTGTTGAACCAGTCAGTGTTGAACCAGCCAGTGTTGAACCAGTCAGTGTTGAACCAGTCAGTGTTGAACCAGTCAGTGTTGAACCAGTCAGTGTTGAACCAGCCAGTGTTGAACTAGTCAGTGTTGAACCAGTCAGTGTTGAACAAGCCAGTGTTGAACCAGCCAGTGTTGAACCAGCCAGTGTTGAACCAGCCAGTGTTGAACCAGCTTCAAAAGTAACACAAACAAAAGTCCTGTTGCCTCTTATTCAGATGGGGCTATAAGTTGTGGAGTGTTGTCCTGTTCCCTTTGATTCAGACGGGAGCTATCAGGTGTGGAGTGTTGTCATGACTTGCCAGTCTTGAGATGGAGATCGGGGGGTGCCGGCTTGGCAAAGGTCTGAAGACCACGCCCCTCTCCTGGGGCTATTGGGCAGTTTTATGATGGTCGTTAATACCATTCTGTGCCAAGCAGTAAGGAGGGAGAGACCTTAGTAGAACAAAGGGTCTTCTTCCGCCAAAACTCCTACCTCCTACCTCCCCAAACTTCTGTACAGGGTACGTCGAAGTATCCATTCTTACCACCACTAATCAAATCAAGTCAAAGTTTATTTGTCACGTGCGCCGAATATAACAGGTGTAGACCTTACAGTGAAATGCTTACATACAGACTCTAACCAATATTGCGAAGAAAAAGGCATGTGTGTGTGTGTGTGTAGGTAAGTAAAGAAATAAAACAACAGTAAAAATACATTTCAAAATAAGAGTAGCAAGGCTATATACAGACACCGGTTAGTCAGGCTTATTGAGGTAGTATGTACATGTAGATATGGTTAAAGTGACTATGCATATATGATGAACAGAGAGTAGCAGTAGTGTAAATAGAGGGGTTGGCGGGTGGTGGGACGCAATGCAGATTGCCCGGTTAGCCAATGTGCAGGAGCACAGGTTGGTCGGGCCAATTGAGGTAGTATGTACATGAATGTATAGTTAAAGTGACTATGCATATATGATAAACAGAGAGTAGTAGCAGCAGCATAAAAGAGGGGTTGGGGGGTGGCAGACAATGCAAATAGTCTGGGAAACCATTTGGTTACCTGCTCAGGAGTCTTATGGCTTGGGGGTAAAAACTGTTGAGAAGCTTTTTTGTCCTAGACTTGGCACTCCGGTACCGCTTGCCATGCGGTAGTAGAGAGAACATTCTATGACTGGGGTGGCTGGGGTCTTTGACAATTTTTAGGGCCTTCCTCTGACACCGCCTGGTGTAGAGGTCCTGAATGGCATGCAGCTTTTCCCCAGTGATGTACTGGGCCGTAGTCACTACCCTCTGTAGTGCCTTGCAGTCGGAGACCGAGCAGTTGCCGTACCAGGCGGTGATGCAACCAGTCAGGATGCTTTCGATGTTGCAGCTGTAGAACCTTTTGAGTATTTCAGGACCCATGCCAAATCTTTTTAGTTTCCTGAGGGGGAATAGGCTTTGTCGTGCCCTCTTCACGACTGTATTGATGTGTTTGGACCATTCTAGTTTGTTGTTGATGTGGACACCAAGGAACTTGAAGCTCTCAACCTGCTCCACTACAGCCCATCGATGAGAATGGGGACGTGCTTGGTGCTCCTTTTCCTGTAGTCCACAATCATCTGCTTAGTCTTGGTTACGTTGAGGGATAGGTTGTTATTCTGGCACCTCCTGGCCAGGTCTCTGACCTCCTCCCTATAGGCTGTCTTGTCGTTGTAGGTGATCAGTGTTGAGGATCAGCGTGGCAGATGTGTTGCTACCTACCCTCACCACCTGGGGGCAGCCCGTCAGGAAGTCCAGGATCCAGTTGCAGAGGGAGGTGTTTAGTCCCAGGTTCCTTAGCTTAGTGATGAGCTTTGAGGGTCCTATGATGTTTAACGCTGAGCTGTAGTCAATGAACAGCATTCTCACATAGGTGTTCCTTTTGTGCAGGTGGGAAAGGGCAGTGTGGAGTGCAATTGAGATTGCATCATCTGTGGACCTGTTTGGGTGGTGTGCAAATTGGAGTGGGTCTAGGGTTTCTGGGATAATGGTGTTGATGTTAGCCATGACCAGCCTTTCAAAGCACTTCATGTCTACAGATGTGAGTGCTACGGGTCTGTAGTCATTTAGGCAGGTTACCTTAGTGTTCTTGGGCACAGGGACTATGGTGGTCTGCTTGAAACATGTTGGTATTACAGACTCAATCAGGGACATGTTGAAAATGTCAGTGAAGACACCTGCCAGTTGGTCAGCACATGCCCGGAGCACACGTCCTGGTAATCTGTCTGGCCGCGCAGCCTTGTGTATGTTGACCTGTTTGAAGGTCTTACTCACATTGGCTACGGAGAGCGTGATCACACAGTTGTCCGGAACAGCTGATGCTCTCATGCATGCCTCAGTGTTGCTTGCTTCGAAGCGAGCATAGAAGTGATTTAGCTCGTCTGGTAGGCTCGTGTCACTGGGCAGCTTGCAGCTGTGCTTCCCTTTGTAGTCTGTAATAGTTTGCAAGCCCTGCCACATCCGACTAGTGTCTGAGCCGTTGTAGTATGATTCAATCTTAGCCCTGTATTGACGCTTTGCCTGTTTGATGGTTGTCACAGGGCATAGCGGGATTTCATTTTCTTGTAAGCTTCCGGGTTAGAGTCACGCAGCTTGAAAGCGACAGCTCTACCCTTTAGCTCAGTGCGAATGTTGCCTGTAATCCATGGCTTCGTAAAGTCACTGTTGGGACGACATCATTGATGCACTTAATGATGAAGCCAATGACTGATGTGATGTATTCCTCAATGTCATCGGAAGAATCCCGGAACATGTTCCAGTCTGTGATAGCAAAACAGTCTTGTAGTTTAGCATCTGCTTCATCTGACCACTTTTTTATAGACCAAGTCACTGGTGCTTCCTGCTTTAATTTTTGCTTGTAAGCAGGAATCAGGAGGATAGAGTTGTGGTCAGATTTACCAAATGGAGGGCGAGGGAGAGCTTTGTACGCATCTCTGTGTGTGGAGTACATGTGATCTAGAGATTTGGTAGAAATGATTTAAGTTCCCCTGCATTTAAGTCTCCGGCCACTAGGAGCGCCGCCTCTGGGTGAGTGGTTTCCTGTTTGCTTATTTCCTTATACAGCTGACTGAGTGCGGTCTTAGTGCCAGCATCTGTCTG
Organism: Salmo trutta; assembly: GCF_901001165.1. NCBI lineage: Eukaryota > Metazoa > Chordata > Actinopteri > Salmoniformes > Salmonidae > Salmo > Salmo trutta. Next base: position 1,065,606 of record NC_042958.1, read on the forward strand.
TGGTGGTAAATTAACAGCCACGAAAAGTATAGCTGAGATCTCTCTAGGCAAGTAGTGTGACCTGCAATTTATCACAATATACTTCTTCAGGCGAGCAAAATCTAGAGAATTCCTTAGACTTCCTTAGATTTCATGCACTAGCTGTTGTTTGCAAATATGCACAGACACAGACCCCCCCCCCCCTCCTCTTACCGGAGTGTGCTGTTCTATCCTGCCGGTGCAGCGTATATCCCACTAGCTGAATATCCATGTCGTCATTCAGCCACGATTCCGTGAAACATAGGATATTACAGTTTTTGATGTCCCGTTGGTAGGATATTTGTGATCGTACCTCGTCTAATTTATTGTCCAATGATCACGTTGGCGAGTAATATTGATGGTAACGGCACCTTTCCTACTCGCCTTCTGCGGGACCTGACGAGGCATCCAGCTCTTCGTCCTCTGTACCTGCGTCGATTCCTTTTGCTATGACCAAGAGCTCTACCTAAGGACAGGGTGATCTCTGGTGGCCGAACCAGAGTTGTACACCCAACATCTCCATGACCAAAGGATTTGTACGATCAAGGACAGCTCAATCGTAAATATATAAATCAAATTCTCTTTGTCCTAATGAGCGGTTATTAGATTAAAGATTTAGTATTTTCGTGAGTGTAGATTCCCAATGTCCGATAGAGTAACTCCTTTGCCTCCCTTCCTCCCCCCTCCTCTCGCTGAATTCGCCACCGTGTTATAACCAAACAGTCCTGTTAGTCTTCTAGAGACCATTTACTGTATAATGTTACTGTGTATTTGGGTATTCTGTCATTGTTAAATTAGTTAGTAAATAAATAATTGAGCCAATTTGTGAATAGCTGATTCATCAATAAACTAGGGTTATGTCATCAAAGTGTGCAACAGAAAATTGTACTGTCTACACTCGGTTTGTTATTTATATTCAAATTGTTTCATTAACCTCTATGGGACCGGTGGGACGAATTCGTCCCACCTACGTAACAGCCAGTTGAATCCTGTGGCGCGATTTTCAAAACCTTTGTAATGCTATTACTTCAATTTCTCAAACATATGACTATTTTACAGCTATTTAAAGACAAGACTCTCGTTAATCTAACCACACTGTCCGATTTCAAAAAGGTTTTACAACGAAAGCGAAACATTAGATTATGTCAGCAGAGTACCCAGCCAGAAATAATCAGACACCCATTTTTCAAGCTAGCATATAATGTCACAAAAACCCAGAAGACAGCTAAATGCAGCACTAACCTTTGATGATCTTCATCAGATGACACACCTAGGACATTATGTTATACAATACATGCATGTTTTGTTCAATGAAGTTCATATTTATATCAAAAACCAGCTTTTTACATTAGCATGTGACGTTCAGAACTAGCATACCCCCCGCAAACTTCCGGGGAATTTACTAACAATTTACTAAATTACTCACAATAAACGTTCACAAAAAGCATAACAATTATTTTAAGAATTATAGATACATTACTCCTCTATGCACTCGATATGTCCGATTTTAAAATAGCTTTTCGGATGAAGCACATTTTGCAATATTCTAAGTACATAGCCCAGCCATCACGGGCTAGCTATTTAGACACCCGGCAAGTTTAGCCTTCACCAAAATCACATTTACTATAAGAAAAATGGTCTTACCTTTCCTGTTCTTCGTCAGAATGCACTCCCAGGACTTCTACTTCAATAACAAATGTAGGTTTGGTCCAAAATAATCCATAGTTATGTTCCATCAGCGACGTTTTGTTCGTGCGTTCTAGACACTATCCCAATGGTAAATAACGGTCATGCGCACGGCGCATTTCGTGACAAAAGATTTCTATATATTCCATTACCGTACTTCGAAGCATGTCAACCGCTGTTTAAAATCAATTTTTATGCCATTATTCTCGTAAAAAAAGCGATAATATTCCGACCGGGAATCTGCAATTAGCTAAACAGCCAAAAGAAAATACTGCACGGGGTCGAATCGGGCACGCGCCTAATTCCATTGTCCTCTGATAGACCACTTGGCAAAGGCGATTATGTGTTTCAGCCTGAGGCTGCCTCGTCATCGTTCAGGTTTTTCCCGGGCTCTGAGAGCCTATTGGAGCCGTAGGAAGTGTCACGTTACAGCTAAGATCCTGACTCTTCAATAAACAGAAGCAAGAACAACAACACCTTGTCAGACAGGCCACTTCCTGCATGAAATCTTCTCAGGTTTTTGCCTGCCATAGGAGTTCTGTTATACTCACAGACACCATTCAAACAGTTTTAGAAACTTTAGGGTGTTTTCTATCCAAAGCCAATAATTATATGCATATTCTAGTTACTGGGCAGGAGTCGTAACCAGATTAAATCGGGTACGTTTTTTATCCGGATGTGAAAATACTGCCCCCTAGCCCCAACAGGTTAAAAACCATTTTAAAAATGTGCTCCTGGTAACCCATTCCAACCACCAGGTGCACGGCTGTCCATTTGCAATATGTTTCAATGGCCATTTACCATCACGAATTTGACATGCTCAAAAATACTGCATAAATGCAAAATTGACTGGCCCGATGAACTCAGGATGGCCGGGTAGTGATAGTGGTTCCTCTCCATCGCACGTTGTGCTGATTTCAGGAGCAAGATAAATAAATAAATACAGTATGGGATGAGGTAGGTAGATAGAGGGCCTGTTTACAGATGGGTTATGTACAGGTGCAGTGATCTGTGTGCTGCTCTAACAGCTGGTGCATAAAGCTAGTGAGGGAGATAGGAGTCTCCAGGTTCAGAGATTTTTGCAGTTCGTTCCAGTCATTGGCAGCAGAGAACTGGAAGGACAGACGACCAAAGGAGGAATTGGCTTTGGCGGTGACCAGTGAGATATACCTGCTGGAGTGCGTGCTACGAGTGGGTGCTGCTATGGTGACCAGTGAACTTTTTGGGGAAAAAACACATTTCTTTTACCATCACCAATTGTACATTGTACGATTTCTTTTAAATTACGATAGATAAATGTCTGGTTCTTTTTTTCCTGACACCGTAGGTTCATGTACTTTGACGTGAAGTGGTCAAATTAGCGCTCTATTTTCGTTTTTGACCTTTAATACCAGAATTTTTTTTAGAAATATTCACGGATGTCTAGTAAGGGACTGTACATTTGCAATATGGAGATTCTCATCAAACATATGTATGTATGTACGGGCAGGTCTGCTCAATCCAAGAGCACAACCAATTGATTACAGCATTACCCCAAAAAGGGAGGAGGCATGTGGCAGCGGGAGAAGGTAGGGAACTGGTCTGTCTGCCCAATATAAAGGATCAAAATTGGCAGAAGAATAAAAATAGCATAAATAGGAAAGTATACCAGTTTCATTTGAGGACCAGGATGTTGACAACTGTGCCATACAAAGTGCAAAATAGTTCGGAATACATTTTTGATGTACCGATTCCATGGTATGAGTTGATATATAAAACAACGCAAGATTCAAGACTTCGTGCTTTTCAGCTAAAATTATTATATAGAATTCTTGCCACCAACACAATGTTGAATATTTGGGGCATAAAATCATCGAAGCTCTGCAGATTTTGTTGTGAGGGTACAGAACCAACAGACCACTTATTTTGGTATTGCCCTCAGGTAGCCTGTTTCTGGTCTCAGGTTCAGGAATGGATGAAAATGCATAGCATTGATCTAACATTGACCCTAGAAATAGCACTGTTAGGAGATCTGGAGAGACCGGGTCAGTCAACTACTAATATGCTAATACTCTTAGTAAAAGTATTGATCTTCAACTTGCAATCTTTGGATTCTATTCGATTAGATAGATTGAAATTGTACATTAACCTCTCTCGGGTATGTGGGATGATTTCGTCCCACCTACGTAACAGCTACTGAAATTCCAGTGGCGCGATTTTTGAATCGTTAGAAATACTATTACTTCAATTTCTCAAACATATGACTATTTTACAGCTATTTAAAGACAAGAATCTCGTTAACCTCTTACATCTACACGTTCCGCTAGCGGAACGTCTGCTCCAATATCCAATGATGGGCGGGGCGCGAAATTCAAACTCCTCTAAATCCGAAAACTTACACTTTTCAAACATATGACTATTTTACAGCTATTTAAAGACAAGACTCTCCTTTATCTAACCAAACTGTCCGATTTCAAAAAGGCTTTACAGCGAAAGCAAAACATTAGATTATGTCAGCAGAGTACCCAGCCAGGAATAATCACACAGCCATTTTTCAAGCTAGCATATCATGTCACATAAACCCAAACCATATCTAAATGCAGCACTAACCTTTGATGATCTTCATCAGATGACACACCTAGGACATTGTGTTATACAATACATGCATGTCTGTTCAATCAAGTTCATATTTATATCAAAAACCAGCTTTTTACATTAGCATGTGACGTTCAGAACTAGCATTCCCACCGAACACTTCCGGTGATTTTACTAAATTACTCACGATAAACGTTCACAAAAAGCATAACAATTATTTTAAGAATTATAGATACAGAACTCCTCTATGCACTCGATATGTCCGATTTTAAAATAGCTTTTCGGATGAAGCACATTTTGCAATAATGTAAGTACATAGCCCGGCGTTACAGGGCTAGCTATTTAGACACCCTGCAAGTTTAGCCTTCACCAAAATCACATTTCCTATAAGAAAAATGTTCGTACCTTGCTTGTTCTTCATCAGAATACACTGCCAGGACTTCTACTTCAATAACAAATGTAGGTTTGGTCCCAAATAATCCATCGTTATATCCAAACAGCGACGTTTTGTTCGTGCGTTCTAGACACTATCCCAACGCTAAATCTCGGCCACGAGCATGACGCAAAATATGACAAAAAATTTCGAAATATTCCATTACCGTACTTCGAAGCATGTCAACCGCTGTTTAAAACCAATATTTATGCAATTTATCTCGTAGAGAAGCGATAATATTCCGACCGGGAATCTGCCTGTCTGTAAACTGAGGAAAAAACCGAAAGCCGGGGGCGGGGCGTGTCACGCGCCTAAGGCTTAGTCCATTGACTGACCACTCAGCTTTTGCTCTCGTGTGCTTCAGCCAGGGCTTTGAATTACGTCATTCCTGTTTTTCCCGGGCTATGAGAGGCCATTGTTGACGTGTGAATTGTCACGTAAGAGCAGAGATCCTTTGTAAACGATAGAGATAATCAAGAAGGGCAAGAAATGTTCAGACAGGGTACTTCCTGAACAGAAGCATCTCAGGTTTTTGCCTGCCATAGGAGTTCTGTTATACTCACAGACACCATTCAAACAGTTTCAGAAACTTTGGAGTGTTTTCTCTCCAAAGCTAATAATTATATGCATATTCCAGTTTCTGGGCAGGACTAATAATCAGATTAAATCGGGTACGTTTTTTATCCAGCCGTGAAATTACTGCCCCCTAGATGTAAGAGGTTAATCTAACCCCACTGTCCGATTTCAAAAAGGCTTTACAACGAAAGCAAAACATTAGATTATGTCAGCAGAGTACCCAGCCAGAAATAATCAGACACCCATTTTTCAAGCTAGCATATCATGTCACATAAACCCAAACCACAGCTAAATGCAGCACTAACCTTTGATGATCTTCATCAGATGACACACCTAGGACATTGTGTTATACAATACATGCATGTCTGTTCAATCAAGTTCATATTTATATCAAAAAACAGCTTTTTGCATTAGCACGTGACGTTCAGAAAAAGCATAACCCCCGCAAACTTCCGGGGAATTTACTAACAGTTTGCTAAATTACTCACGATAAACGTTCACAAAAAGCATAACAATTATTTTAAGAATTATAGATACATTACTCCTCTATGCACTCGATATGTCCGATTTTAAAATAGCTTTTCGGATGAAGCACATTTTGCAATAATCTAAGTACATAGCCCGGCATTACAGGGCTAGCTATTTAGATACCCACCCAGGTCAGCCTCCACCAAAACCACATTTCCTATAAGAAAAATGTTCTTACCTTGCTTGTTCTTCATCAGAATACACTGCCAGGACTTCTACTTCAATAACAAATGTTGGTTTGGTCCCAAATAATCCATCGTTATATCCAAACAGCGACGTTTTGCTCGTGAGTTCTAGACACTATCAGAATGCTTCTTCACGGTCCTGCGCATGGCGCATTGGCGTGTCAAAAATGTCTAAATATTCCATTACCGTACTTCGAAGCATGTCAACCGCTGTTTAAAACCAATTTTTATGCCAGTTATCTCGTAGATAAGTGATAATATTCCGACCGGGAGTATGCATTGAGCCTAAACAGCCGAATAAAATTTCTCCTCAGGAGCGACTCATGCACGCGCCTCATTCAAAGGTCCTCGGAGCAGCCACTTACAAAAGGTGATAATGTGTTTCAGCCTGAGACTCCCTCGTAAACCTTTAGTTATTTCCCGGGCTCTGAGAGCCTATCGGAGCCCTGGGAATTGTCACGTTACAGCTAAGATCCTTACTTTTCAATAAAAAGATGTAAGACGCACGACTCCTTGTCAGACAGGGTACTTCCTGCTTGAAACCTTGTCAGGTTTTTGCCTGCCATAGGAGTTCTGTTATACTCACAGACACCATTCAAACAGTTTTAGAAAATTCAGAGTGTTTTCTATCCAAACCTGAACAATAATATGCATATTCTAGCTTCTGAGTTGGTGTAGGAGGCAGTTAAAAATGGGAACATATTTTTTCAAAAATTCTCAATACTGCCCCCTAGCCCAGACAGGTTAAACATCACAGCACAGTTGAAAGATATGTGTTGCGTAGAAACCCCAAGAGGGTGGCCAGCAGAGATAGATGGGCTGGGCTGAGGGAAGCTGAGGGTTGGGATGTGGAATTGGAGACAAGTGGGAGTGGAGTTGCTGTGCGGGAGATAGAATGATGGTCAAAGATAAAAGTTTAAAATATATATATATACACACACTCTCATTCAAATAAAAGCATACAAGAAATTACATACATGTAATAGTGCCTGACATGCAGACAAACATATACACTTGGCATTGCTGTTATGATTTTATGTCCTTTGTTTTAAATCTATTTCTTTTTTTACTTTTTTTTTGTATTGTTGTTTGCTGTTTTCTTCTGTCTTTTTCTTTTTTCTCTTTAGTTCATTCTCTTGGTTGTTGGTGCATTGGGGGGTTCTTGGGGGTGGGGAATGGAAATAATTGTATTTTTTTTTCTTTGGGGGACTGTGGGAGGGGTCTCAAATGGTTGAGGGACAGCTATTGGGGAACTCTGGGGGGATCTTGGAGGGTTCGGGTTCACGTTTTTTGGCCTGGTGGGAGATCTGTCAACATTCCCTTGAGCAGGGCATTGACCCTGGATGCTTCTGTGTGTCGCTCTGAATGGGAGTCTGTTGGATGACTGGTATGATGTAGTTGTTGAGCGGCTTCACTGCAAGTATATTGTATGTTTTGGATATTCAATAAATGTTTTTTAAAAATAAAGTAGGGTTCGTGCAGACTACAAGAAATTACCACGTTCAGAATAACTGATCAGGTAATAATACATCAATAAGTGACTACAATCGATAAGATATGAAAATATATGAAGAAAGTTCAATTCAGGAAATAGTAACTCATTAAAAAACATTTTCCTGTGGTGCCCCGACTTCCTAGTTAACCTCTCTGGCGCATGTGGGACGAATTCGTCCCACCTACGTAACAGCCACCTGAATTCAGTGGCGCGATTTTTGAATCGTTTGAAATACTATTACTTCAATTTCTCAAACATATGACTATTTTACAGCTATTTAAAGACAAGTCTCTCCTTAATCTAACCACACTGTCCGATTTCAAAAAGGCTTTACAACGAAAGCAAAACATTAGATTATGTCAGGAGAGTGCCCAGCCAGAAATAATCAGACACCCATTTTTCAACCGAGCATATAATGTCACATAAATCCAAACCACAGCTAAATGCAGCACTAACCTTTTATGATCTTCATCAGATGACACACCTAGGACATTATGTTATACAATACATGCATGTCTGTTCAATCAAGTTCATATTTATATCAAAAAACAGCTTTTTACATTAGCATGTGACGTTCAGAAAAAGCATACCCCCCGCAAACTTCCGGGGAATTTACTAACAGTTTGCTAAATTACTCACGATAAACGTTCACAAAAAGCATAACAATTATTTTAAGAATTATAGATACATTACTCCTCTATGCACTCGATATGTCCGATTTTAAAATAGCTTTTCGGATGAAGCACATTTTGCAATATTCTAAGTACATAGCCCAGCCATCACGGGCTAGCTATTTAGACACCCACCCAGTTCAGCCTTCACCAAAATCACATTTCCTATAAGAAAAATGTTCTTACCTTTCCTGTTCTTCGTCAGAATACACTCCCAGGACTTCTACTTCAATAACAAATGTAGGTTTGGTCCCAAATAATCCATCGTTATATCCAAACAGCGACGTTTTGTTCGTGAGTTCTGGACACTATCAGAATGCTACATCACGGTCACGAGCATGGCGCATGGCGTGACAAAAAATGTCTAAATATTCCATTACCGTACTTCGAAGCATGTCAACCGCTGTTTAAAACCAATTTTTATGCCATTTATCTTGTAGAAAAGCGATAATATTCCGACCGGGAATCTGCAATGAGCCTAAACAGCCGAATGAAATTTCTCCACGGGGGCGAATCATGCACGCGCCTCATTCAATGGTCCTCTGATCGGCCACTTACCAAAGGCGATAATCTGTTTCAGCCAGAGGCCGCCTCGTCATCGTTCAGTTTTTTCCCGGGTTCTGAGAGCCTATTGGAGCCCTAGGAATTGTCACGTTACAGCTAAGATCCTTACTTTTCAATAAACAGATGCAAGACGCACGACTCCTTGTCAGACAGGCCACTTCCTGCATGAAATCTTCTCAGGTTTTTGCCTGCCATAGGAGTTCTGTTATACTCACAGACACCATTCAAACAGTTTTAGAAACTTTAGGGTGTTTTCTATCCAAAGCCAATAATTATATGCATATTCTAGTTACTGGGCAGGAGTCGTAACCAGATTAAATCGGGTACGTTTTTTATCCGGATGTGAAAATACTGCCCCCTAGCCCCAACAGGTTAAAAACCATTTTAAAAATGTGCTCCTGGTAACCCATTCCAACCACCAGGTGCACGGCTGTCCATTTGCAATATGTTTCAATGGCCATTTACCATCACGAATTTGACATGCTCAAAAATACTGCATAAATGCAAAATTGACTGGCCCGATGAACTCAGGATGGCCGGGTAGTGATAGTGGTTCCTCTCCATCGCACGTTGTGCTGATTTCAGGAGCAAGATAAATAAATAAATACAGTATGGGATGAGGTAGGTAGATAGAGGGCCTGTTTACAGATGGGTTATGTACAGGTGCAGTGATCTGTGTGCTGCTCTAACAGCTGGTGCATAAAGCTAGTGAGGGAGATAGGAGTCTCCAGGTTCAGAGATTTTTGCAGTTCGTTCCAGTCATTGGCAGCAGAGAACTGGAAGGACAGACGACCAAAGGAGGAATTGGCTTTGGCGGTGACCAGTGAGATATACCTGCTGGAGTGCGTGCTACGAGTGGGTGCTGCTATGGTGACCAGTGAACTTTTTGGGGAAAAAACACATTTCTTTTACCATCACCAATTGTACATTGTACGATTTCTTTTAAATTACGATAGATAAATGTCTGGTTCTTTTTTTCCTGACACCGTAGGTTCATGTACTTTGACGTGAAGTGGTCAAATTAGCGCTCTATTTTCGTTTTTGACCTTTAATACCAGAATTTTTTTTAGAAATATTCACGCATGTCTAGTAAGGGACTGTACATTTGCAATATGGAGATTCTCATCAAACATATGTATGTATGTACGGGCAGGTCTGCTCAATCCAAGAGCACAACCAATTGATTACAGCATTACCCCAAAAAGGGAGGAGGCATGTGGCAGCGGGAGAAGGTAGGGAACTGGTCTGTCTGCCCAATATAAAGGATCAAAATTGGCAGAAGAATAAAAATAGCATAAATAGGAAAGTATACCAGTTTCATTTGAGGACCAGGATGTTGACAACTGTGCCATACAAAGTGCAAAATAGTTCGGAATACATTTTTGATGTACCGATTCCATGGTATGAGTTGATATATAAAACAACGCAAGATTCAAGACTTCGTGCTTTTCAGCTAAAATTATTATATAGAATTCTTGCCACCAACACAATGTTGAATATTTGGGGCATAAAATCATCGAAGCTCTGCAGATTTTGTTGTGAGGGTACAGAACCAACAGACCACTTATTTTGGTATTGCCCTCAGGTAGCCTGTTTCTGGTCTCAGGTTCAGGAATGGATGAAAATGCATAGCATTGATCTAACATTGACCCTAGAAATAGCACTGTTAGGAGATCTGGAGAGACCGGGTCAGTCAACTACTAATATGCTAATACTCTTAGTAAAAGTATTGATCTTCAACTTGCAATCTTTGGATTCTATTCGATTAGATAGATTGAAATTGTACATTAACCTCTCTCGGGTATGTGGGACGATTTCGTCCCACCTACGTAACAGCTACTGAAATTCCAGTGGCGCGATTTTTGAATCGTTAGAAATACTATTACTTCAATTTCTCAAACATATGACTATTTTACAGCTATTTAAAGACAAGAATCTCGTTAACCTCTTACATCTACACGTTCCGCTAGCGGAACGTCTGCTCCAATATCCAATGATGGGCGGGGCGCGAAATTCAAACTCCTCTAAATCCGAAAACTTACACTTTTCAAACATATGACTATTTTACAGCTATTTAAAGACAAGACTCTCCTTTATCTAACCAAACTGTCCGATTTCAAAAAGGCTTTACAGCGAAAGCAAAACATTAGATTATGTCAGCAGAGTACCCAGCCAGGAATAATCACACAGCCATTTTTCAAGCTAGCATATCATGTCACATAAACCCAAACCATATCTAAATGCAGCACTAACCTTTGATGATCTTCATCAGATGACACACCTAGGACATTGTGTTATACAATACATGCATGTCTGTTCAATCAAGTTCATATTTATATCAAAAACCAGCTTTTTACATTAGCATGTGACGTTCAGAACTAGCATTCCCACCGAACACTTCCGGTGATTTTACTAAATTACTCACGATAAACGTTCACAAAAAGCATAACAATTATTTTAAGAATTATAGATACAGAACTCCTCTATGCACTCGATATGTCCGATTTTAAAATAGCTTTTCGGATGAAGCACATTTTGCAATAATGTAAGTACATAGCCCGGCGTTACAGGGCTAGCTATTTAGACACCCTGCAAGTTTAGCCTTCACCAAAATCACATTTCCTATAAGAAAAATGTTCTTACCTTGCTTGTTCTTCATCAGAATACACTGCCAGGACTTCTACTTCAATAACAAATGTAGGTTTGGTCCCAAATAATCCATCGTTATATCCAAACAGCGACGTTTTGTTCGTGCGTTCTAGACACTATCCCAACGCTAAATCTCGGCCACGAGCATGACGCAAAATATGACAAAAAATTTCGAAATATTCCATTACCGTACTTCGAAGCATGTCAACCGCTGTTTAAAACCAATATTTATGCAATTTATCTCGTAGAGAAGCGATAATATTCCGACCGGGAATCTGCCTGTCTGTAAACTGAGGAAAAAACCGAAAGCCGGGGGCGGGGCGTGTCACGCGCCTAAGGCTTAGTCCATTGACTGACCACTCAGCTTTTGCTCTCGTGTGCTTCAGCCAGGGCTTTGAATTACGTCATTCCTGTTTTTCCCGGGCTATGAGAGGCCATTGTTGACGTGTGAATTGTCACGTAAGAGCAGAGATCCTTTGTAAACGATAGAGATAATCAAGAAGGGCAAGAAATGTTCAGACAGGGTACTTCCTGAACAGAAGCATCTCAGGTTTTTGCCTGCCATAGGAGTTCTGTTATACTCACAGACACCATTCAAACAGTTTCAGAAACTTTGGAGTGTTTTCTCTCCAAAGCTAATAATTATATGCATATTCCAGTTTCTGGGCAGGACTAATAATCAGATTAAATCGGGTACGTTTTTTATCCAGCCGTGAAATTACTGCCCCCTAGATGTAAGAGGTTAATCTAACCCCACTGTCCGATTTCAAAAAGGCTTTACAACGAAAGCAAAACATTAGATTATGTCAGCAGAGTACCCAGCCAGAAATAATCAGACACCCATTTTTCAAGCTAGCATATCATGTCACATAAACCCAAACCACAGCTAAATGCAGCACTAACCTTTGATGATCTTCATCAGATGACACACCTAGGACATTGTGTTATACAATACATGCATGTCTGTTCAATCAAGTTCATATTTATATCAAAAAACAGCTTTTTGCATTAGCACGTGACGTTCAGAAAAAGCATAACCCCCGCAAACTTCCGGGGAATTTACTAACAGTTTGCTAAATTACTCACGATAAACGTTCACAAAAAGCATAACAATTATTTTAAGAATTATAGATACATTACTCCTCTATGCACTCGATATGTCCGATTTTAAAATAGCTTTTCGGATGAAGCACATTTTGCAATAATCTAAGTACATAGCCCGGCATTACAGGGCTAGCTATTTAGATACCCACCCAGGTCAGCCTCCACCAAAATCACATTTCCTATAAGAAAAATGTTCTTACCTTGCTTGTTCTTCATCAGAATACACTGCCAGGACTTCTACTTCAATAACAAATGTTGGTTTGGTCCCAAATAATCCATCGTTATATCCAAACAGCGACGTTTTGCTCGTGAGTTCTAGACACTATCAGAATGCTTCTTCACGGTCCTGCGCATGGCGCATTGGCGTGTCAAAAATGTCTAAATATTCCATTACCGTACTTCGAAGCATGTCAACCGCTGTTTAAAACCAATTTTTATGCCAGTTATCTCGTAGATAAGTGATAATATTCCGACCGGGAGTATGCATTGAGCCTAAACAGCCGAATAAAATTTCTCCTCAGGAGCGACTCATGCACGCGCCTCATTCAAAGGTCCTCGGAGCAGCCACTTACAAAAGGTGATAATGTGTTTCAGCCTGAGACTCCCTCGTAAACCTTTAGTTATTTCCCGGGCTCTGAGAGCCTATCGGAGCCCTGGGAATTGTCACGTTACAGCTAAGATCCTTACTTTTCAATAAAAAGATGTAAGACGCACGACTCCTTGTCAGACAGGGTACTTCCTGCTTGAAACCTTGTCAGGTTTTTGCCTGCCATAGGAGTTCTGTTATACTCACAGACACCATTCAAACAGTTTTAGAAAATTCAGAGTGTTTTCTATCCAAACCTGAACAATAATATGCATATTCTAGCTTCTGAGTTGGTGTAGGAGGCAGTTAAAAATGGGAACATATTTTTTCAAAAATTCTCAATACTGCCCCCTAGCCCAGACAGGTTAAACATCACAGCACAGTTGAAAGATATGTGTTGCGTAGAAACCCCAAGAGGGTGGCCAGCAGAGATAGATGGGCTGGGCTGAGGGAAGCTGAGGGTTGGGATGTGGAATTGGAGACAAGTGGGAGTGGAGTTGCTGTGCGGGAGATAGAATGATGGTCAAAGATAAAAGTTTAAAATATATATATATACACACACTCTCATTCAAATAAAAGCATACAAGAAATTACATACATGTAATAGTGCCTGACATGCAGACAAACATATACACTTGGCATTGCTGTTATGATTTTATGTCCTTTGTTTTAAATCTATTTCTTTTTTTACTTTTTTTTTGTATTGTTGTTTGCTGTTTTCTTCTGTCTTTTTCTTTTTTCTCTTTAGTTCATTCTCTTGGTTGTTGGTGCATTGGGGGGTTCTTGGGGGTGGGGAATGGAAATAATTGTATTTTTTTTTCTTTGGGGGACTGTGGGAGGGGTCTCAAATGGTTGAGGGACAGCTATTGGGGAACTCTGGGGGGATCTTGGAGGGTTCGGGTTCACGTTTTTTGGCCTGGTGGGAGATCTGTCAACATTCCCTTGAGCAGGGCATTGACCCTGGATGCTTCTGTGTGTCGCTCTGAATGGGAGTCTGTTGGATGACTGGTATGATGTAGTTGTTGAGCGGCTTCACTGCAAGTATATTGTATGTTTTGGATATTCAATAAATGTTTTTTAAAAATAAAGTAGGGTTCGTGCAGACTACAAGAAATTACCACGTTCAGAATAACTGATCAGGTAATAATACATCAATAAGTGACTACAATCGATAAGATATGAAAATATATGAAGAAAGTTCAATTCAGGAAATAGTAACTCATTAAAAAACATTTTCCTGTGGTGCCCCGACTTCCTAGTTAACCTCTCTGGCGCATGTGGGACGAATTCGTCCCACCTACGTAACAGCCACCTGAATTCAGTGGCGCGATTTTTGAATCGTTTGAAATACTATTACTTCAATTTCTCAAACATATGACTATTTTACAGCTATTTAAAGACAAGTCTCTCCTTAATCTAACCACACTGTCCGATTTCAAAAAGGCTTTACAACGAAAGCAAAACATTAGATTATGTCAGGAGAGTGCCCAGCCAGAAATAATCAGACACCCATTTTTCAACCGAGCATATAATGTCACATAAATCCAAACCACAGCTAAATGCAGCACTAACCTTTTATGATCTTCATCAGATGACACACCTAGGACATTATGTTATACAATACATGCATGTCTGTTCAATCAAGTTCATATTTATATCAAAAAACAGCTTTTTACATTAGCATGTGACGTTCAGAAAAAGCATACCCCCCGCAAACTTCCGGGGAATTTACTAACAGTTTGCTAAATTACTCACGATAAACGTTCACAAAAAGCATAACAATTATTTTAAGAATTATAGATACATTACTCCTCTATGCACTCGATATGTCCGATTTTAAAATAGCTTTTCGGATGAAGCACATTTTGCAATATTCTAAGTACATAGCCCAGCCATCACGGGCTAGCTATTTAGACACCCACCCAGTTCAGCCTTCACCAAAATCACATTTCCTATAAGAAAAATGTTCTTACCTTTCCTGTTCTTCGTCAGAATACACTCCCAGGACTTCTACTTCAATAACAAATGTAGGTTTGGTCCCAAATAATCCATCGTTATATCCAAACAGCGACGTTTTGTTCGTGAGTTCTGGACACTATCAGAATGCTACATCACGGTCACGAGCATGGCGCATGGCGTGACAAAAAATGTCTAAATATTCCATTACCGTACTTCGAAGCATGTCAACCGCTGTTTAAAACCAATTTTTATGCCATTTATCTTGTAGAAAAGCGATAATATTCCGACCGGGAATCTGCAATGAGCCTAAACAGCCGAATGAAATTTCTCCACGGGGGCGAATCATGCACGCGCCTCATTCAATGGTCCTCTGATCGGCCACTTACCAAAGGCGATAATCTGTTTCAGCCAGAGGCCGCCTCGTCATCGTTCAGGTTTTTCCCGGGTTCTGAGAGCCTATTGGAGCCCTAGGAATTGTCACGTTACAGCTAAGATCCTTACTTTTCAATAAACAGATGCAAGACGCACGACTCCTTGTCAGACAGGCCACTTCCTGCATGAAACCTTGTCAGGTTTTTGCCTGCCATAGGAGTTCTGTTATACTCACAGACACCATTCAAACAGTTTTAGAAAATTCAGAGTGTTTTCTATCCAAACCTGAACAATAATATGCATATTCTAGCTTCTGAGTTGGTGTAGGAGGCAGTTAAAAATGGGCACATATTTTTTCCAAAATTCTCAATACTGCCCCCTATCCCAAACAGGTTAATTCATGTTTTCATGATTAGTTTAATCCCGTGATAATAATTACACATGGAGAATTGATTTGATATAGCAGTCTTCACATTAATGATAGTTCAACGTTATGACAGTGTTGTCAGATTGGGATTATCAGTTATGGATTGTTGACCTGTTCCCTCTGATTCAGACGGAAGCTGTCAGTTGTGGATTGTTGACCTGTTCCCTCTGATTCAGACGAGGGCTGTTAGTTGTGGATTGTTGACCTGTTCCCTCTGATTCAGACGGGAGCTGTCAGTTGTGGACTGTTTTCCTGTTCCCTCTGATTCAGACGGGAGCTGTCAATTGTGGATTGTTGACCTGTTCCCTCTGATTCAGACGGAAGCTGTCAGTTGTGGATTGTTGACCTGTTCCCTCTGATTCAGACGAGGGCTGTTAGTTGTGGATTGTTGACCTGTTCCCTCTGATTCAGACGGGAGCTGTCAGTTGTGGATTGTTGACCTGTTCCCTCTGATTCAGATGGGGGACATCAGTTGTAGAGTATTGTCCTCTGTTAAACTCTGATTCAGGTGTAATCTTTCACCTTTGGAGTGTTGACCTGTTCCCTTTGATTCAGATGGGACGTATGTGTTGTAAAGTATTGTTTTGTTCCCTTTGATTCAGATGGGAGCTATCAGTTGTGTATTGTTGACCTGTTGCTGAGTTGAACTATAATTCAGATTTTTTATTTACATTTTATTTGACCTTTATTTATCTGGGTAAGTCAGTTAAGAACAAATTCTTATTTGCAATGACGGCCTACCAAAAGGCAAAAGGCCTCCTGCGGGGATGGGGCTAGGATAAAAAAAAATATAAATTAAATACAAATATGGGACTAAACACACATAACGACAAGAGAGACAACACAACATAACCTAAGACAACAATGTATGGCAGCAACACATGACAACACAGCGTGGTAGCAACACATGACAACACAGCATGGTAGCAACACATGACAACACAGCATGGTAGCAACACATGACAACACAGCATGGTAACAACACATGACAACACAGCATGGTAGCAACACATGACAACACAGCATGGTATGAACTCAACATGACAACAACACAGTAGCAACACAACATGGCAGAAGCCCAACATGGTAGCAGGTACAAACATTATTGGGCACAGACAACAGCACAAAGGGCAAGAATGTAGAGACAACAACACATCCCGCGAAGCAGCCACAACTGTAATTTGTAAATCCATTGTGAAGGGTTGTCCTGTGTTGACCTCTGATTTAGACAGTGGCTCTAAGTTGTGGAGTTTTGTCCTGTGTTTCCTCTGATTCAGATGGGGCCAATCAATTGTGAAGTGTTGTCCCGTGTTCAACTTTTGATTCAGACAGAGGCTATCAATGCTGTACTGTTGTCTTGTTTTGAACTCTAATTCAGTTGTGGAGTGTTGTTCTTTTCCAGAGGAGAGTAGGCAGCCTGGGGTAGAGGAGAGGAGGCAGCTTGGGGTTAGAGGAGAGGAGGCAGGCAGCCTGGGGTAGAGGAGAGGACGCAGCCTGGGGTAGAGGAGAGGAGGCAGCCTGGGGTAGAGGAGAGGAGGCAGGCAGCCTGGGGTAGAGGAGAGGAGGCAGCCTGGGGTAGAGGAGAGGAAGCCGCCTGGGGGAGAGGAGAGGAGGCAGCCTGGGGTAGAGGAGAGGAGGCAGCTTGGGGTGGAGGAGAGGAGGCAGGCAGCCTGGGGTAGAGGAGAGGAGGCAGGCAGCCTGGGGTAGAGGAGAGGAGGCAGCCTGGGGTAGAGGAGAGGAAGCCGCCTGGGGGAGAGGAGAGGAGGCTGCCTGGGGTAGAGGAGAGGAGGCAGCCTGGGGTAGAGGAGAGGAGGCAGCTTGGGTTGGAGGAGAGGAAGCAGCCTGGGGGAGAGGAGAGGAGGCAGCCTGGAGTGGAGTGCACTATGTAGGGAATAGGGTGCCATATGTGTCTCACAGAGATATGCAGACGTCCTCCGGCGTCCATGTCTGACAGTCCTTACAGAAGCATTTATCTTACACCCACCAGAGGAAACATGGTCTTTCAACTTCACGTTTCCCCCAAATATGCACAGAAAACAGCTTTGCCACGCTCCCTGGGAGCCTTTGGAGCCTAACGGCACCTTGTCCTGGAGAGGCCCATGAAGACCTCCTGCTAGCCCTGTGTCGCGGCTGCAGTCAACTCTAAGACCAGCATCAATGTGTATGGTCGGATTAGGATTGGGGTTTGTAAATAAATGTTTGGGCAAGGCACCTCTGTAGTTGTGATGGCAACATTTGGTTGCCGCAACATAAGCAGCAGAAAGTGTTCAGTAGACATGAAGAAATTGAATTTCCAGAGAAACACAGCAATAAAACAGTGTCAAACCAAACACTTGTAGTTTATAACCTAACATTTATTCCTTTAACACTGGTACTTTATACCCTAACACTTGTAGTTTATAACCTAACATTTATACCTTAACACTGGTACTTTCTACTCTAACACTGGTACTTTCTACTCTAACACTGGTACTTTATACCTTAACACTGGTACTTTATACTCTAACACTGGTACTTTATACTCTAACACTGGTACTTTATACCCTAACACTGGTACTTTATACCTTAACACTGATACTTTATACCTTAACACTGGTACTTTATACCCTAATACTGGTACTTTCTACTCTAACACTGGTACTTTATACCTTAACACTGGTACTTTATACCTTAACACTGGTACTTTCTACTCTAACACTGGTACTTTATACCTTAACACTGGTACTTTATACTCTAACACTGATACTTTATACCTTAACACTGGTACTTTATACCTTAACACTGGTACTTTATACCTTAACACTGATACTTTATACCTTAACACTGGTACTTTATACTCTAACACTGGTACTTTATACCTTAACACTGGTACTTTATACTCTAACACTGGTACTTTATACTCTAACACTGGTACTTTATACCTTAACACTGATACTTTATACCTTAACACTGGTACTTTATACCTTAACACTGGTACTTTATACCCTAACACTGGTACTTTATACCTTAACACTGGTACTTTATACCTTAACACTGGTACTTTATACCTTAACACTGGTACTTTATACTCTAACACTGGTACTTTATACTCTAACACTGGTACTTTATACCTTAACACTGGTACTTTATGCTCTAACACTGGTACTTTATACTCTAACACTGGTACTTTATACTCTAACACTGGTACTTTATACCTTAACGCTGGTACTTTATACTCTAACACTGGTACTTTATACCTTAACACTGGTACTTTATACCTTAACACTGGTACTTTATACCTTAACACTGGTACTTTATACCTTAACACTGGTACTTTATACCTTAACACTGGTACTTTATACACATCCACCGACCCCCACCAACCCCATTAACTGGCCCCCACCGACCCCATCACTGAGCCCATCTACCGACCCCATTTATTGGCCCCATCCACCGACCCCATCTACCGACCCCATCTGCCGGCCCCATCTGCCGGCCCCATCCACCGACCCCATCTATTGGCCCCATCCACCGGCCCCATCTGCCGGCCCCATCCGCCGGCCCAATCCACCGACCCCATCTACCGACCCCATCTATTGGCCCCATCCACCGACCCCATCTGCCGGCCCCATCTGCCGGCCCCATCCACCGACCCCATCCACCGACCCCATCCGCCGACCCCACCCGCCGGCCCCATCTGCCGGCCCCATCCACCGACCCCATCTACCGACCCCATCTATTGTCCCCATCTGCCGGCCCCATCTATTGTCCCCATCTGCCGGCCCCATCTATTGTCCCCATCTGCCGGCCCCATTTATTGTCCCCATCTGCCGGCCCCATCCACCGGCCCCATCCACCGACCCCATCTACCGGCCCCATCTACAGACCCCTACTGCCCCCACGCACCGCCCCCCACTACCAACCCCATATAACGGCCCCCACCTACCCCATCACTGGCCCCCACCTACCCCATCACTGGCCCCCACCACCAACCCCATATACCGGCCCCCAACGACTCCATCCACCAGCCTCAACCGACCCCATCCACCAGCCTCAACCGACCCCATCCACCAGCCTCAACCGACCCCATCCACCAGCCCCCATCCACACTATCAACCGGCCCCCACCGAGCGAAAAAGATGGAAACTTAAATATAATCAAACACAGATCATGTTAATACAATCAACGGAGGGATGATTGAAAGATGCTGTTGTTGTTGTGGAAGACTGTGGCGGGTAGCATCAGGGCCCCTGTGGGGCTCCTGGTAGGACCTGGGCCCCAGGATGAGGAGAGGAGAGGTGGGGGGGAGGAGAGGAGGAGAGGAGGGGAGGATTGAAGAAGAGGAGAGGAGAGGGGATGAGGAGAGGAGAGGTGGGGAGGAGACCCCTGGGCCCCAGGATGAGGAGAGGAGAGGTGGGGAGGAAGGAGGAGGAGAGGAGATGAGAGGAGTGGAGGATGGAAGAAGAGGAGAGGAGAGGGGATGAGGAGAGGAGAGGTGGGGAGGAAGGAGGAGGAGAGGAGATGAGAGGAAGGGAGGATGGAAGAAGAGGAGAGGAGAGGAGAGGGGATGAGGAGAGGAGCAGTGGGGAGGAGGGCCTCTTTCCCTGGGATTAGACCAGTCATGTGGGGTAGTGAGAGGGTTTAAATTAGCACTGAGATGACAACCCCCATCAGGACGGATTAGAGCCTGCTGGCTGCCAGGGACAGGCAGAGTGATAGAGGCCAGCTGGGGTATGGGGTATGGGGCTGGCAGGGCTGGGGCATCCGTCACACATGACCCAAGGCGATATGGCACTAGTCAGTCACGCTGCTACCGTATCTGTCTGTCTGTCTGTCTGTCTGTCTGTCTGTCTGTCTGTCTGTCTGTCTGTCTGTCTGTCTGTCTGTCTGTCTGTCTGCATGTTTGCCTGTCTGTCAGGTCTGCCTGCCTGTCTTTCTGTCTGTAGGACTGTGCTAACGTCAAAAAGCTGGGAGAATAATTAGTGGCTTACTGTCGCCTGACAACGTCCCTTTTTGTTCCCGACACATTCCCCGGTTCTGAAGGCAAAGCAAAACACAAACCGTCAATCCGATTAAAACAATCTCCTTCTGTCCTGGTTACTTACCTACATTAGCATGAGAAAGAGCCAGGGTGATAAAACAGCGGTGAGGCCGCCGTTCTACGTGACGCTCTACCAACCAGGACCACAATGCATTGCACCGTCTGCACTGCGTGCCACAAACTCAGAGGAGGAAGACTTCGTTGCTTGGTCTGTTCTGACCGTATGTATCCAGCCTGTCTGGACGATGCTGATCATTGTAAAAATGTCATCTCTCCTGTGGTAGCTTATATACCAGAACTTTAAAAGCCCACCACCTGCTGAATGAGGGCTGGGGATCAGCGGGTCATATCTCCACACACCGCTGTCGATGACAGCCCCTAGATCCAGAATAGACAAGGGGTATAAAGCAGAACCCATAACCCTGAGAGAGCCAGCCAGCAGGGACCTCCCTGAGAGAGAGAGACAGAGAGAGAGAGAGAGAGAGAGCAAAGACCTTCCTGAGAGAGCCAGACAGCAAGGACCTCCCTGAGAGGGACAGAGCCAGTCAGTGTAAATGGACATTTTTTTATTTTTATTTTACCTTTATTTAACTAGGCAAAATTCTTATTTTCAATGACGGCCTAGGAACAGTGGGTTAACTGCCTTGTTCAGTGGCAGAACGACATATTTCTTTTTTAGCGAGTACCACTTCCTCCCGATTTTGCAGAGAGAGAGAGAGAGAGAGAGAGAGAGAGAGAGAGAGAGAGAGAGAGAGAGAGAGAGAGAGAGAGAGAGAGAGAGAGCAAAGACCTTCCTGAGAGAGCCAGCCAGCAGGGACCTCCCTGAGAGAGAGAGAGAGCCAGCCAGCAGGGACCTCCCTGAGAGAGAGAGAGAGCCAGCCAGCCAGCCAGTAGGAACCTCCCTGAGAGAGACAGCCATCATGGACCTCCCTGAGAGAGAGACAGCCATCATGGACCGCCCTGAGAGAGAGACAGCCATCATGGACCGCCCTGAGAGACAGGTAGCCATCATGTACCTCCCTGAGAGAGAAATCCAGCCTCCAACACTAAATATATACTGTATGGTCTGCTGTTCCACAGCAGACACCCAATGATAGGAGGCAGTGCCCAGACACATTCAGACATAAGTTTTATTATTATTCTGCCATTGTTCATTAAGTGACTGGTAAAGATCAAACACTCCTAGACCCAGTACATACCGGCTAGAGACTGGAGAAGAAAGAGACATGCAACTGAGAGACAGGGATGTCAGGATGGATGCCACCGTTTGATATTTCTACAAAGCTCCAGAGAGGAGCTAGCCTCGAGCCACCTGCCACCCGCGTTTCACACCAATGAAGTGGGGGAGATAGAGAGAGAGCGAGAGATATAGAGACTAACTCCTCCACAACACCAACCTGCCCCCCCTTCCCCCTCCCCCTCCCCATGATGCCTAGTTCTCAGCTCTCCAGCGGCAACTGAAAATCAAACAATTAGCAGGAGGGAAATAAAGGTCTTGCTTCACCCTCTGGCTCTTGTAAACATGGTAACAGTGTTTGGAGAAGGCTGCCTACCTGCCTGCCTGCCCGCCTGCCTGCCGTCATCATCATGGCCAAGCACTGTGTTCCTGCTGGAGCTGGCACCCCTAACAACAGCAATGTTCAGACTCAGTAACCAACAACCCAACAGAGCTCGTCCTTACTAAACAACAACAACAACGACCTAACAGATCTCCTCATTAAACAAGAACCTAACAGATCTCCTCATGAAACAACAACACAACAGATCCCCTCATTAAACAACAGCATAACAGATCTCCTCATTAAACAACAACATAACAGGTCTCCTCATTAAACAAGAACCTAACAGATCTCCTCATTAAACAAGAACCTAACAGATCTCCTCATGAAACAACAACACAACAGATCCCCTCATTAAACAACAGCATAACAGATCTCCTCATTAAACAACAACATAACAGATCTCCTCATTAAACAAGAACCTAACAGATCTCCTCATTAAACAATAACATAACAGATCCCCTCATTAAACAACAACATAACAGATCCCCTCATTAAACAACAGCATAACAGATCTCCTCATTAAACAACAACAGCATAACAGATCCCCTCATTAAACAACAACCTAACAGATCTCCTCATTAAACAATAACATAACAGATCTCCTCATTAAACAACAGCAAAACAGATCTCCTCATTAAACAATAACATAACAGATCTCCTCATTAAACAACAACTAAACAGATCTCCTCATTAAACAACAACAACATAACAGATCTCCTCATTAAACAACAATAACATAACAGATCTCCTCATTAAACAACAACAACATAACAGATCTCCTCATTAAACAACAACATAACAGATCTCCTCATTAAACAACAACATAACAGATCTCCTCATTAAACAATAACACAACAGATCCCCTCATTAAACAACAACATAACAGATCCCCTCATTAAACAACAGCATAACAGATCTCCTCATTAAACAACAACAGCATAACAGATCCCCTCATTAAACAACAACCTAACAGATCTCCTCATTAAACAATAACATAACAGATCTCCTCATTAAACAACAGCATAACAGATCTCCTCATTAAACAATAACATAACAGATCTCCTCATTAAACAACAACTAAACAGATCTCCTCATTAAACAACAACAACCTAACAGATCCCCTCATTAAACAACAACAACATAACAGATCTCCTCATTAAACAACAACTAAACAGATCTCCTCATTAAACAACAACAACATAACAGATCTCCTCATTAAACAACAACTAAACAGATCTCCTCATTAAACAATAACATAACAGATCTCCTCATTAAACAACAACATAACAGATCTCCTCATTAAACAACAACAACCTAACAGATCCCCTCATTAAACAACAACATAACAGATCTCCTCATTAAACAATAACATAACAGATCTCCTCATTAAACAACAGCATAACAGATCTCCTCATTAAACAATAACATAACAGATCTCCTCATTAAACAACAACTAAACAGATCTCCTCATTAAACAACAACAACCTAACAGATCCCCTCATTAAACAACAACAACATAACAGATCTCCTCATTAAACAACAACTAAACAGATCTCCTCATTAAACAACAACAACATAACAGATCTCCTCATTAAACAACAACTAAACAGATCTCCTCATTAAACAATAACATAACAGATCTCCTCATTAAACAACAACATAACAGATCTCCTCATTAAACAACAACAACCTAACAGATCCCCTCATTAAACAACAACATAACAGATCTCCTCATTAAACAACAACAACATAACAGATCTCCTGATTAAACAACAACTAAACATATCTCCTCATTAAACAACAACAACATAACAGATATCCTCATTAAACAACAACAACATAACAGATCTCCTCATTAAACAACAACATAACAGATCTCCTCATTAAACAACAACATAACAGATCTCCTCATTAAACAACAGCATCAAAGCAATGTCCTATGGTAATGTATGCTGATGACTCTACAATGTATAGCGCAGTGTCAGAATGTAATGAGCTAACAGATGAACTGAGCAGTGAACCAAGAATGGTGTCTGAGTGGGTTTATATGAACAAATTGGTGTTGAACATTTATAAAAATAAATGTATAAATATTTACATCTAATGCAATAGACCATATGACTGGACAGGAAATAGAAAGCATCAACTGAAATGTTAAATGTGTTTCCTGTCAGGTATTTTCATTGTTCTGCATTGTCTACTTGTTAAATGTTTGTAAATTCTTAATTTGAAATTGTTTGTAATGTTATTAATTGTTGTTGGACCCCTGAAAGACTAGCTAACGTTACGGCGTTAGCTAATCGGGGATCCTAATAAAAATTCACAAATTCACAACAAAATAGTAATAAAAGGTAGTTTGCTCCCAGTTAAATCAGAGACTTAATTTCCAATATTTGATTCATACAATATTAATTCTGATGAGCATATTGATGAAATTTTGTGGAAATGTTTGGACGTTTTTACAAAGCAGTGTATTCAAACTTCAAAACAAGATTAAACACCTATGTCGAGAACATAATCTCAACAAAAATGAAACAGGACCCATTTTCCTAATGTGGAGTGTAGAGGGCCTTACGAGTGTTCACTTCTTCACCAACAGAGAAACATCATCTAAGATTTATCATGTTCACATAGTGCTTCTATCTGCCTGCAGAATAACTAGCATAGAACACAACAAATAACTTGACTTGTGTATCGAGAGAGAGAGAGAGAGCGAGAGAGAGAGAGAGAGAGAGAGAGAGAGAGAGAGAAAGAGAGAGAGAGAGAGAGAGAGAGAGAGAGAGAGAGAGAAAGAGAGAGAGAGAGATGTATACAGTCATGGTTTCCCCAGCTGGGCATTGGGTGAACATGAAGCAGCTTTGAAGTAGAGAGTGTACATGTGTCTCTACGAGCTTCTCTAAGTGGAACTGTTAACTATGGGACCCCTTCACAGCAAGGAGTTGGTGTGTACATGACAAAGCCAGGTCTGGGCCTTGGTCGGCCTGGGTCTAGGACAGGACACGCGGGACAAGGGCATCCCAGTTCAACCGTTAAATGGAGGACAGAGGAACACGGAGAAAGCAGGGCGAGAGAGAGAAACATCCTGAGATGAAGGTTTTTCAGCCTAATGTTTTTCAATGAAAGAGTAGACATTTATGCCACCTTCATTTTATCTGATCGTATATTTGTGTTTTTCAAATGTTATTGCTTGATTTTTCAAGCAATTTGATCTTTTTAGTGAAGGGCAAATGTTATTGCCGTTGTATATTGTGTAAGTAATTTAAACGAAATAAATCCAAATGAAAACATATGTAAATATTGTAGTTGGAACACAGGGGGTCAGTGGCACCATTACTATGTACCTCCACTGATATGGATGTACAACAGAAAATACAATATCATTTGAAAATATAATAATTTGACTGCAGAACAAACCAGGTTTTCTAAAAATATATATATAAATTTAAGGGTGTGCTAAAATAGCTAATCCTTATTTGAACACGGAATAGCGTCATTGCATAATCATTGCACTTTTTTTTGTAAGGATAACGTCAATGACAAATTATACATTATTAATCAAATCCATTATCTTAATGTTTTGAAAACAATCAATTGAAATATATTACCTACTGTCTACCGTGACGTTTTGGTTATGTTGTCCCTTTATTTATAGTTGGCTGGAATATATAACCTTGTGAGACCCACTGTTGCAAATATACAACATTTCCCTGAATTACATCCTGTACAGATCCTAAACTAAAATATAATATCAAACACTACAAAGTGTATCTCCATCTCCTTAGACCCAGATGGTATCTCTTAGTGGTATTTGTTGTTTGTCAGTATGATTATTGTGGCATCAGCAGCCTCTGAAATATTAAAAACCTGTCCACGCATCTGACACCACACTGTTCCCCTACACAAGCATACTGTATGTTACAGGCCATCCATTCAAGTACAGTACAGGACTTTGAAGTGTGTCTTCTCAAAGATGTAGTGATTATGTAGAAAAATATTAATTGAGAAACAAACACACTGAGCCAGAGCTAGAGGTAGCTGTGGAAGTGTTGCAAAAACACAACAGCTTGAAAAAGGAGACATAGGGCCATGAATTGATAAACAAGTAAGAGAGATTGTTTTCTTTCTAAATACTTTGTAGAATGTGCCTATTCATTTATAGTAAAGAAGAAAGATAGAATTTTATCTCTCAAAATTCAGCCAGAAAGTAATGAAATCTACCTGAGAGTTAATTTAAAAATATATATATATTGATAGCATAATACTCAAATTTTCATTGGTCAACTGGATCAATTTGGTTATTTCAGTCAAAATAGGACTTCATTTTAGATGCATATACCATTAGACAATATTGTCCATCACATATAAAGGCTTTTGTTCCATTTTGATTAGATTTGAATAGAATTTCACAGTTTTCTTCCAAAATATTTTTAATACTTGCCACACCCTGGCCATCGAGAGCCCTTGTTTCTCTATGGTGTAGTAGGTCAGGGCGTGACTAGGGGGTGTTCTAGTTTAAAATTTCTATGTTGGTGTTTTGGTATGGTTCCCAATTAGAGGCAGCTGGTAATCGTTGCCTCTAATTAAGTAGTTATTTTTATGGGATATTGTTTTGTGTTTGTGCACCACGTAGTCACGTTTCGTTGTTCGTTTATTGATTTATTTTGTTTCACTAAGTTTCACTTTGGAATAAAGATGTGGAACTCTACACACACTGCGCCTTGGTCCCGTTCTTACGACAACCGTGACAATACCATTGAAACCCAATATTGCATTTTTTGCAAGGTTTACAGAAAATTGTTCTACAAACATGAAATTCAAAATAATCTCATATTCATAATCAGAGGCCTATTCCAAGAACTTCTGAAGGTTTGTAATGTTTTCCTCATTTGGATCTATGCTTGGGTCTTTGACCTTATTGGTTAGGGGATGGTGATGATTTACATATTATACAAATGCAATCACAAATCGCTAAAAAAACTATATTATTGATAAAAAAATGTATAACTAAAATAATTGTGTTATTTTAACTTTCTGTCACTAAACTTTCTAAAAGATCAGCAGCTTAATAAATATAATTTCACTTTCACAATAACCTTCACAGTAACCTTCACAATAACCTTCACAACAACCTTCACAACAATCTTCACAATAAATTTCACAACAACTTTTACAACAACATTCACAGTAACCTTCACAATAATCTTTACAATAACCTTCAAAACAACCTTCACAATAACCTTCACAATAAATTTCACAATAATCTTTACAATAACCTTCACAACAACCTTCACAACAACCTTCACAATAAATTTCACAACAACTTTTACAACAAACTTCACAATAACCTTCACAACAACCTTCACAGTACACTTCCCAGAAACCTTCATAATAACCTTCACAATAATCTTTACAACAACCTTCACAGTAACCTTCACAATATTCTTTACAATAACCTTCACAAAACCCTTCACAGTAATCTTCACAATATTCTTTACAATAACCTTCACAAAAACCTTCACAATAACCATTACCAATCAGTTATTTTATAGATGATAAAATGGTGATTGTCACATGACTGGAATACATACAGATATGCATATGTTGGTCACAGATACCTTAAAACAAAAAAAAGGTAAGGGCGTGGATCAGAAAACCAGTCAGTATCTGGTGTGACCAGCATTTGTCTCATGCAGCGAGATACATCTCCTTCACATAGAGGTGATCAGGCTGTTGATTGTGGCCTGTGGAATGTTGTCTCACTCCTCTCCAATGGCTGTGTGAAGTTGCTGGATATTGGTGGGAACTGGAACACGCTGTCGTACACGTCGACCCAGAGCATGTCTGTCTGTCTCTGTCTGTCGGTCTGTCTGTCTGTCTGTCTGTCTGTCTGTCTGTCTGTCTGTCTGTCTGTCTGTCTGTCTGTCTGTCTGTCTGTCTGTCTGTCTGTCTGTCTGTCTGTCTGTCTGTCTGTCTGTCTGTCTGTCTGTCTGTCTGTCTTAATGTCTGTCTTGTCTGTCTTGTCTGTCTTGTCTGTCTTGTCTGTCTTGTCTGTCTTAATGTCTCAATGTCTTCAAGTATCTATCTCTACATATGAAGGAATATGCATTGAGCTAACCGGGCTCTTCACATCAAATATGCTATTCTATACCTTAAAATGACCAAGAGCCTGACCTGTCCACAGCTTCGCTAACCCTATACCCAGCCGGTCTGTTTCCTGTGAACGTCCCTGTAAGCGCTTTTCTGCTCGGGGGACCCTCTGGGACTGCAGGGACCTGCTGTACTGCTGCAGGGGATAAATAAATAAATAAATAAATAAATAAATATATATATATATATTTATTTATATATATATATATATATATATATATATATATATATATAGAGAGAGAGAGAGAGAGAGAGAGAGAAAGAGAGATTATTTCACTTTTGTATGTTATCTATTTCACTTGTTTTGGCAATGTAAACATATGTTTCTCATGCCAAAAAAGCCCATTGAATTAAATTGCAAAAGAGAGAGAGAGATACAGATATATAGAGAGAGGAACAGAGAGAGAGAGATACAGATAGATAGAGAGAGAGGGGAACAGAGAGAGATGGATGTATGCTGTGTTCTGCTGCCCTCCGATGGCAGCCTGGACTAACTGAACTGGCCTGGACTACCTGAACTGGACTGGCCTGGACTAACTGAACTGGCCTGGACTAACTGAACTGGACTGGACTAACTGAACTGGACTAACTGAACTGGCCTGGACTAACTGAACTGGCCTGGACTAACTGAACTGGACTGGACTAACTGAACAGGACTTACTGAACTGGACTGAACTGGACTCGACTGGACTAACTTTACTGGACTGGACTGGACTAACTGAACTGGACTGGACTAGACTAACTGAACTGGACTGAACTAACTGGACTGGAATAACTGAACTGAACTGGACTAACTGAACTGGCCTGGACTAACTGAACTGGACTGGACTAAATGAACTGGACTATCTGAACTGAACTGAACTGGACTAATTGAACTTGCCTGGACTAACTGGACTGGACTAACTGAACTGAACTGGACTAACTGAACTGGCCTGTACTAACTGAACTGGACTGGACTGGACTAACTGAACTGGACTAACTGAACTGGACTAACTGAACTGAACTGGACTAACTGAACTGGACTGGACTAACTGAACTGGACTAACTGAACTGGACTGGACTAACTGAACTGGACTAACTGAACTGGACTGGACTGGACTAACTGAACTGGACTGGACTGGACTAACTGAACTGGACTGGACTAACTGAACTGGGCTGGACTGACTGAACTGAACTGGACTAACTGAACAGGACTGGAATCACTGGACTGGACTGGACTAACTGAACTGAACTGGACTAGCTGAACTGGAATGGACTAACTGAACTGAATTGGAATAAATGAACTGGACTGGACAAACTGAACTGGACTGAACTGGACTGGACTGACTGAACAGGACTGGACTAAACTGGACTGGACTGAGCTGGACTGGACTAACTGAACAGGACTGGACTGGACTGGACTGACTGAACTGACTGGACTGGACTGGACTGACTGAACTGACTGGACTGGACTGGACTGACTGGACTGACTGGACTGAACTGACTGGACTGGACTAACTGGACTGACTGGACTACCTGGACTGGACTGGACTGACTGGACTGACTGGACTGACTGTACTGACTGGACTGGACTGGACTGACAGGACTGACTGGACTGGACTAGACTGGACTGGACTGACTGGACGGAACTGACTGGACTGGACTGACTGGACTGGACTGGACTGACTGGACTGACTGGACCGGACTTACTGGACTGGACTGGACTGAATGACTGGACTGACTGGACTGGACTGGACTGACTGGACTGACTGGACTGGACTGACTGGACTGGACTGGACTGACTGGACTGACTGGACTGGACTGGACTGACTGGGCTGACTGGACTGGACTGGACTGACTGGATTGACTGGACTGTAAGGACTGACTGGACTGGACTAGGCTGGACTGGACTGGACTGACTGGACTGACTGGACGGAACTGACTGGACTGGACTGGACTGACTGACTGGACTGACTGGACTGACTGGACTGGACTGGACTGACTGGACTGGACTAACTGGACTGGACTCACTGGACTGGACTGAACTGACTGGATTGGACTGGACTGGACTGGACTGAACTAACTAGACTGGACTGGACTGACTGGACTGGACTGACTGGACTGACTGGATTGGACTGGACTGGACTGGACTGGACTGACTGGACTGGACTGACTGGACTGACTGGTCTGACTTGACTGGACTAGAATATATGGCCTGGACTGGACTTACTGAACTAAACTAGAATAAACTGGCCTGGACTGGACTTACTGGGCTGACTGGACTGGACTGGACTGACTGGGCTGACTGGACTGGACTGGACTGACTGGATTGACTGGACTGTAAGGACTGACTGGACTGGACTAGGCTGGACTGGACTGGACTGACTGGACTGACTGGACGGAACTGACTGGACTGGACTGGACTGACTGACTGGACTGGACTGGACTGGACTGACTGGACTGGACTGACTGGACTGACTGGACTGGACTGACTGGACTGACTGGACTGGACTGACTGGACTGACTGGACTGACTGGACTGGACTGAACTGACTGGACTGGACTGGACTGGACTGACTGGACTGACTGGACTGGACTGGACTGGACTGACTGGACTGACTGGACTGGACTGACTGGATTGGACTGGACTGACTGGACTGGACTGGACTGGACTGACTGGATTGGACTGGACTGACTGGACTGACTGGACTGGACTGACTGGACTGGACTGACTGGACTGACTGGACTGGACTGACTGGATTGGACTGAACTGGACTGACTGGACTGGACTGACTGGACTGGACTGACTGGACTGACTGAACTGGACTGGACTGACTGGACTGACTGGATTGGACTGAACTGGACTGACTGGACTGGACTGACTGGACTGGACTGACTGGACTGACTGGACTGACTGGACTGGACTGACTGGACTGACTGGATTGGACTGGACTGACTGGACTGGACTGGACTGGACTAACTGGACTGGACTGACTGGACTGACTGGTCTGACTTGACTGGACTAGAATATATGGCCTGGACTGGACTTACTGAACTAAACTAGAATAAACTGGCCTGGACTGGACTTACTGAACTAAACTGGACTACACTGGCCTGGACTGGACTTACTGAACTAAACTAGAATAAACTGGCCTGGACTGGACTTACTGAACTAAACTGGACTACACTGGCCTGGACTGGACTTACTGAACTAAACTAGAATAAATGTCCTGGACTGGACTTACTGAACTAAACTGGACTAAACTGGCCTGGACTAAACTGACTGAACTCAGTTAGAATAAACTGGCCTGGACTGGACTTACTGAACTAAACTAGAATAAACTGGCCTGGACTGGACTTACTGAACTAAACTGGACTAAACTGGCCTGGTCAGAGGCCTCCATAGAGGGAGTTGTCATTAAGCCATGTCCATGCAGGACAGTGTTGTGGTATTGGTAGTAAACAGGGAGTTGTCATTAAGCCATGTCCATGCAGGACAGTGTTGTGGTATTGGTAGTAAACAGGGAGTTGTCATTAAGCCATGTCCATGCAGGACAGTGTTGTGGTATTGGTAGTAAACAAGGGGCTGTCAATAAGCCATGTCCATGGCAGCCAGGCCATCTATGCTAGCTATTTTGAAGGCAGCCAGCCAGTCAGGGCTTTAGGTGGGGACCAGGCAGCCAGTCAGGGCTTTAGGAGGGGACCAGGCAGCCAGTCAGGGCTTTAGGAAGGGACCAGGCAGCCAGCCAGTCAGGGCTTTAGGAGGGGACCAGGCAGCCAGTCAGGGCTTTAGGAGGGGACCATCCGGCCAACCATCTAGCCACTCACACACACATATACACATAAAAAACACACACACACACACAAACACACCCAAACACACATATACACATAAACACACACACACACACACACACACACACACACACACACAAACACACCCAAACACTTACACACACATATACACATAAAAAACACACACACACATAAAAAACACACACACACACACACACAAACATTCACACACACACCTTGTTCCTGAGGACACATTTGTCCTGCTGTTTTCTCCGTAACGACAGGGTTACCACGGAGTCATCTCCGTAACGACAGGGTTACCACGGAGTCATCTCCGTAACGACAGGGTTACCACGGAGTCATCTCCGTAACGACAGAGTTACCATGGAGTCATCTCCGTAACGACAGGGTTACCACGGAGTCATCTCCGTAACGACAGGGTTACCACGGAGTCATCTCCGTAATGACAGGGTTACCATGGAGTCATCTCCGTAACGACAGGGTTACCATGGAGTCATCTCCATAATGACAGGGTTACCATGGAGTCATCTCCGTAACGACAGGGTTACCATGGAGTCATCTCCGTAATGACAGGGTTACCATGGAGTCATCTCCGTAATGACAGGGTTACCACGGCGTCATCTCCGTAACACGCCACAACAAATCGTCCTGAGACGTCATTACCGTAATATTCAACTGGCCTGGCGTCAGTCAGTCCTGAGACGTCATTACCGTAATATTCAACTGGCCTGGCGTCAGTCAGTCCTGAGACGTCATTACCGTAATATTCAACTGGCCTGGAGTCAGTCAGTCCTGAGACGTCATTACCGTAATATTCAACTGGCCTGGCGTCACCTCAGTAACATGTGGTCTGACACATCGCGTAGTCATTACAACATGTTCAGGTCTTAAACTCTATTATGTTTGAGTGTCTAATCAGGCTGTATAATCGACCACAATAAATACATCATACTCAAGTCAGTGTCTCCATAGCGATGGCATTACCATGGTAATAGAGCTGTATTAATCATGGTGATGACATTGTTGCCGGGCAGGTAGAGTTCACAGCTCATTTGCATAATTAACATATTTAAAAGAACGCTGCTCAGTTGTTATTTACCCCCTCCTTTTCTCCGTTTGTTGCTGCATTTAATTACCAGTTTATTTATAATTCAAACTTGAGTCCCGTCTTGCATAATCTATCAGTAAGTACTACATGTTTATGACATGGTCTAGTCGAATTACAAATGTTATATTTATTTAGGATTAGATTTGAATGAGTCTTGCCACTAGATTGTTTGCTTGAAATTGATTTGCCTACAATAACTGCGTCCCCCAGCTATAGCCTGGAGGTTCATACTCACAGGTAATGCAGTTCACAGTGGAACAGGGGAACAGGGGAACAGGGGAACAGGGGAACAGGGGAATAGTGGAACAGGGGAACAGGGGAACAGTGGAACAGGGGAACAGTGGAACAGGGGAACAGGGGAACAGTGGAACAGGGGAACAGGGGAATAGTGGAACAGGGGAACAGGGGAACAGGGGAACAGTGGAACAGGGGAACAGGGGAACAGGGGAACAGTGGAGGAAATGAGAGGAAAGAGAAATGAAGAGAAGAGAAGAGAAGAGAAGAGAGGAAAGTAGAGGAAACAAGAAATGGAGAGAGTTACACTATCACCTAACACTTAGAACAATAACGCCAGTGTGTTGCTGATGGCTCAATAATAAGCTGAATGAGAAACAGCCATAATTGAAAGGTCAGAGTTGATGTAAATTAAGACCAAACAGTCAAGTCAAATTCAATTGTATTGGTCGTGTACAAATATTCTGCAGATGTTATAGCAGGCGAAACGACGTGCTTATGTTCTTCTATCGCCAACGATGCAGTAATACCTAACAAAACAAAGCAATACACACAAATATAATAAAGAAAAATAAAGAAATAAAGAAATATCAGAATGAGCAATCTCAGAGTCCAGAATATAAATATATACACTGAGCGTACCAAATATTAGGAACACGTGCTCTTTCCATGACATAGACTAACCAGGTACATCCAGGTGAAAGCTATAATCCCTTATTGATGTCACTTGACGTGGAATGTATGTATGTCATTCAGAGGGCGAATGGAGCAAGACAAAAGATTGAAGTGCCTTTGAACGGGGTTTGGTAGTATGGGCCAGGCACACTGGTTTGAGTGTGTCAAGAACTGCAACGCTGCTGGGTTTTTCACGGTCAACAGTTTCCTGTGTGTATCAAGAATATTGTGTATGGTGTGTACAGTATAGACAGTATGGACAGTATATGAATAGAAAAAGGTGTGTACAGCAGTAGTTATATAGGATGAACCATGACTAGAATACAGTATATACATATGAAGTGGACAGCAGTAGTTATATAGGGTGAACCAGGACTAGAATACAGTATATACATATGCAGTGGACAGCAGTAGTTATATAGGATGAACCAGGACTAGAATACAGTATGTACATATGAAGTGGACAGCAGTAGTTATATAGGATGAACCAGGACTAGAATACAGTATATACACGTTATTAAAGTGACTAGTGATCAATGAATCTATGTACAAATGACAGCAGTCTCTAAGATTCAGGGTAGATTAACAGGTGGTAGCCAGCTAATGACAGTGAATAAGGTTCAGGGCAGCGTACTGGGTGGGTGGTAATGACAGTGAATAATGTTCAGGGCAGGGTGCTGGGTGGTAGTGACAGTGAATAATGTTCAGGGCAGGGTACTGGGTGGTAGTGACAGTGAATAAGGTTCAGGGCAGGGTACTGGGTGGTAGTGACAGTGAATAATGTTCAGGGCAGGGTACTGGGTGGTAGTGACAGTGAATAAGGTTCAGGGCAGGGTACTGGGTGGTAGTGACAGTGAATAATGTTCAGGGCAGGGTACTGGGTGGTAGTGACAGTGAATAAGGTTCAGGGCAGGGTACTGGGTGGTAGTGACAGTGAATAAGGTTCAGGGCAGGGTACTGGGGGATAGTGACAGTGAATAAGGTGAAGGGCAGGGTACTGGGTGGTAGTGACAGTGAATAAGGTGAAGGGCAGGGTACTGGGTGGTAGTGACAGTGAATAATGTTCAGGGCAGGGTACTGGGTGGTAGTGACAGTGAATAATGTTCAGGGCAGGGTACTGGGTGGTAGTGACAGTGAATAAGGTTCAGGGCAGGGTACTGGGTGGTAGTGACAGTGAATAAGGTTCAGGGCAGGGTACTGGGGGATAGTGACAGTGAATAAGGTTCAGGGCAGGGTACTGGGTGGTAGTGACAGTGAATAAGGTGAAGGGCAGGGTACTGGGTGGTAGTGACAGTGAATAATGTTCAGGGCAGGGTACTGGGTGGTAGGGACAGTGAATAAGGTGAAGGGCAGGGTACTGGTTAGTAGTGACAGTGAATACGGTTCAGGGCAGGGTACTGGGTGGTAGTGACAGTGAATAAGGTTCAGGGCAGGGTACTGGGTGATAGTGACAGTGAATAAGGTGAAGGGCAGGGTACTGGGTGATAGTGACAGTGAATAAGGTTCAGGGCAGGGTACTGGGTGGTAGTGACAGTGAATAATGTTCAGGGCAGGGTACTGGGTGATAGTGACAGTGAATAAGGTTCAGGGCAGGGTACTGGGTGATAGTGACAGTGAATAAGGTTCAGGGCAGGGCACTGGGTGGTAGTGACAGTGAATAATGTTCAGGGCAGGGTACTGGGTGATAGTGACAGTGAATAAGGTGAAGGGCAGGGTACTGGGTGATAGTGACAGTGAATAAGGTTCAGGGCAGGGTACTGGGTGGTAGTGACAGTGAATAATGTTCAGGGCAGGGTACTGGGTGATAGTGACAGTGAATAAGGTTCAGGGCAGGGTACTGGGTGATAGTGACAGTGAATAATGTTCAGGGCAGGGTACTGGGTGATAGTGACAGTGAATAAGGTGAAGGGCAGGGTACTGGGTGGTAGTGACAGTGAATAAGGTTCAGGGCAGGGTACTGGGTGATTGTGACAGTGAATAATGTTCAGGGCAGGGTACTGGGTGGTAGTGACAGTGAATAATGTTCAGGGCAGGGTACTGGGTGGTAGTGACAGTGAATAAGGTTCAGGGCAGGGTACTGGGTGATAGTGACAGTGAATATGGTTCAGGGCAGGGTACTGGGAAAAGGCCAGCTAGTGGTGACTATTTGAAACAGTCTGAAGGTCTGGAGATAGAAGCTGTTTCTCAGTCTCTCGGTCCCAGCATTGATGATCCTGTACAGTCTCTGCCATATAGATGGTAGCGGGGTGAACAGGACGTGACTCGGGTGGCTCACTTCCTTAACGATCTTCTTGGTTTTCCAGTGACATCGAGCGCTATAGATGTCCTGGAGGCAGGAATTGTGCCTTCGGTAATGCGTTCGACTGACCGAACTTCCATCTGGAGAGACCTGCGGATGTGAAGGGTTCTGTAAAAGTAAACAGCCAGATAGGATGATCTGAGAGGTGGAGGTCACGGAGGTCACGGAGGTCACGGACGTCAAAGGGGACAAGACAAGTGGATCATATGGACACTAGATAGAACAAGATGGTGGATACTAGATAGTAGAAAATAGACTAGATGGTGGATAACAGATATTAGACTAGATAGTAGATAATAGATACTAGACTAGATGGTGGATAATAGATAATAGTCTAGATGGTGGATAATAGATAATAGTCTAGATGGTGGATAATAGATAATAGTCTAGATGGTGGATAATGGATAATAGACTAGATGGTGGATAATAGATAATAGACTAGATTGTGGATAATAGATAATAGACTAGATGGTTGATAATAGATAATAGTCTAGATGGTGAATAATAGATAATAGACTAGATGGTGGATAATAGATAATAGTCTAGATGGTGGATAATAGATAATAGACTAGATGGTGGAAAATAGATAATAGTCTAGATGGTGGATAACAGTCTAGATGGTGGATAATAGATAATAGACTAGATGGTGGATAATAGATAATAGACTAGATGGTGGATAATAGATAATAGTCTAGATGGTGGATAATAGATAGACTATATGGTGGATAATAGATAATAGACTAGATGGTGGATAATAGATAATAGTCTAGATGGTGGATAATAGATAATAGTCTAGATGGTGGATAATAGATAATAGACTAGATGGTGGAAAATAGATAATAGTCTAGATGGTGGATAATAGACTAGATGGTGGATAATAGATAATAGTCTAGATGGTGGATAATAGATAATAGTCTAGATGGTGGATAATAGATAATAGTCTAGATGGTGGATAATAGATAATAGTCTAGATGGTGGATAATAGATAATAATCTAGATGGTGGATAATAGATAATAGACTAGATGGTGGATAATAGATAATAGACTAGATGGTGGATAATAGATAATAGTCTAGATGGTGGATAATAGATAATAGTCTAGATGGTGGATAATAGATAATAGACTAGATGGTGGATAATAGATAATAGACTAGATGGTGGATAATAGATAATAGACTAGATGGTGGATAATAGATAATAGTCTAGATGGTGGATAATAGATAATAGTCTAGATGGTGGATAATAGATAATAGTCTAGATGGTGGATAATAGATAATAGTCTAGATGGTGGATAATAGATAATAGACTAGATGGTGGATAATAGATAATAGACTAGATGGTGGATAATAGATAATAGTCTAGATGGTGGATAATAGATAATAGTCTAGATGGTGGATAATAGATAATAGACTAGATGGTGGATAATAGACTAGATGGTGGATAATAGTCTAGATGGTGGATAATAGATAATAGTCTAGATGGTGGATAATAGATAATAGACTAGATGGTGGATAATAGATAATAGTCTAGATGGTGGATAATAGATAATAGTCTAGATGGTGGATAATAGATAATAGTCTAGATGGTGGATAATAGATAATAGTCTAGATGGTGGATAATAGATAATAGTCTAGATGGTGGATAATAGATAATTGTCTAGATGGTGGATAATAGATAATAGTCTAGATGGTTGATAATAGATAATAGACTAGATGGTGGATAATAGATAATAGTCTAGATGGTGGATAATAGATAATAGACTAGATGGTGGATAATAGATAATAGTCTAGATGGAAGATAATAGATAATAGTCTAGATGGTGGATAATAGACTAGATGGTGGATAATAGATAATAATCTAGATGGTGGATAATAGATAATAGTCTAGATGGTGGATAATAGATAATAGTCTAGATGGTGGATAATAGATAACAGTCTAGATGGTGGATAATAGATAACAGTCTAGATGGTGGATAATAGTCTTGATGGTGGATAATAGATAATAATCTAGATGGTGGATAATAGATAATAGACTAGATGGTTGATAATAGTCTAGATGGTGGATAATAGATAATAATCTAGATGGTGGATAATAGATAATAGTCTAGATGGTGGATAATAGATAATAGACTAGATGGTGGATAATAGTCTAAATGGTGGATAATAGATAATAGACTAGATGGTGGATAATAGACTAGATGGTGGATAATAGATAATAGTCTAGATGGTGGATAATAGATAATAGTCTAGATGGTGGATAATAGACTAGATGGTGGATAATAGATAATAGACTAGATGGTGGATAATAGACTAGATGGTTGATAATAGAATAGATGGTGGATAATAGATAATAGTCTAGATGGTGGATAATAGATAATAGTCTAGATGGTGGATAATAGATAATAGACTAGATGGTGGATAATAGATAATAGACTAGATGGTGGATAATAGATAATAGACTAGATGGTGGATAATAGATAATAGTCTAGATGGTGGATAATAGATAATAGTCTAGATGGTGGATAATAGATAATAGACTAGATGGTGGATAATAGATAATAGTCTAGATGGTGGATAATAGATAATAGTCTAGATGGTGGATAATAGATAATAGACTAGATGGTGGATAATAGTCTAGATGGTGGATAATAGACTAGATGGTGGATAACAGTCTAGATAGTAGATAATAGATACTAGACTAGATGGTGGATAATAGATACTAGTCTAGATGGTGGATAATAGATAATAGTCTAGATGGTGGATAATAGTCTAGATGGTGGATAATAGATAATAGACTAGATGGTGGATAATAGATAATAGACTAGATGGTGGATAATAGACTAGATGGTGGATAATAGTCTAGATGGTGGATAATAGATAATAGTCTAGATGGTGGATAATAGATAATAGACTAGATGGTGGATAATAGATAATAGTCTAGATGGTGGATAATAGATAATAGTCTAGATGGTGGATAATAGATAATAGTCTAGATGGTGGATAATAGATAATAGTCTAGATGGTGGATAATAGATAATAGTCTAGATGGTGGATAATAGATAATAGTCTAGATGGTGGATAATAGATAATTGTCTAGATGGTGGATAATAGATAATAGTCTAGATGGTTGATAATAGATAATAGACTAGATGGTGGATAATAGATAATAGTCTAGATGGTGGATAATAGATAATAGACTAGATGGTGGATAATAGATAATAGTCTAGATGGAAGATAATAGATAATAGTCTAGATGGTGGATAATAGACTAGATGGTGGATAATAGATAATAATCTAGATGGTGGATAATAGATAATAGTCTAGATGGTGGATAATAGATAATAGTCTAGATGGTGGATAATAGATAACAGTCTAGATGGTGGATAATAGTCTTGATGGTGGATAATAGATAATAATCTAGATGGTGGATAATAGATAATAGACTAGATGGTTGATAATAGTCTAGATGGTGGATAATAGATAATAATCTAGATGGTGGATAATAGATAATAGTCTAGATGGTGGATAATAGATAATAGACTAGATGGTGGATAATAGTCTAAATGGTGGATAATAGATAATAGACTAGATGGTGGATAATAGACTAGATGGTGGATAATAGATAATAGTCTAGATGGTGGATAATAGATAATAGTCTAGATGGTGGATAATAGACTAGATGGTGGATAATAGATAATAGACTAGATGGTGGATAATAGACTAGATGGTTGATAATAGAATAGATGGTGGATAATAGATAATAGACTAGATGGTGGATAATAGATAATAGTCTAGATGGTGGATAATAGATAATAGTCTAGATGTTGGATAATAGATAATAGACTAGATGGTGGATAATAGATAATAGACTAGATGGTGGATAATAGATAATAGACTAGATGGTGGATAATAGATAATAGTCTAGATGGTGGATAATAGATAATAGTCTAGATGGTGGATAATAGATAATAGACTAGATGGTGGATAATAGATAATAGTCTAGATGGTGGATAATAGATAATAGTCTAGATGGTGGATAATAGATAATAGACTAGATGGTGGATAATAGTCTAGATGGTGGATAATAGACTAGATGGTGGATAACAGTCTAGATAGTAGATAATAGATACTAGACTAGATGGTGGATAATAGATACTAGTCTAGATGGTGGATAATAGATAATAGTCTAGATGGTGGATAATAGTCTAGATGGTGGATAATAGATAATAGACTAGATGGTGGATAATAGTCTAGATGGTGGATAATAGATAATAGTCTAGATGGTGGATAATAGATAATAGTCTAGATGGTGGATAATAGATAATAGTCTAGATGGTGGATAATAGATAATAGTCTAGATGGTGGATAATAGATAATAGTCTAGATGGTGGATAATAGATAATAGTCTAGATGGTGGATAATAGTCTTGATGGTGGATAATAGATAATAATCTACATGGTGGATAATAGATAATAGACTAGATGGTAGATAATAGTCTAGATGGTGGATAATAGATAATAATCTAGATGGTGGATAATAGATAATAGTCTAGATTGTGGATAATAGATAATAGACTAGATGGTGGATAATAGTCTAGATGGTTGATAATAGATAATAGACTAGATGGTGGATAATAATCTAGATGGTGGATAATAGATAATAGACTAGATGGTGGATAATAGATAACAGTCTAGATGGTGGATAATAGTCTTGATGGTGGATAATAGATAATAATCTAGATGGTGGATAATAGATAATAGACTAGATGGTTGATAACAGTCTAGATGGTGGATAATAGATAATAGTCTAGATGGTGGATAATAGATAATAGTCTAGATGGTGGATAATAGACTAGATGGTGGATAATAGACTAGATGGTTGATAATAGAATAGATGGTGGATAATAGATAATAGACTAGATGGTGGATAATAGATAATAGACTAGATGGTGGATAATAGATAATAGACTAGATGGTGGATAATAGATAATAGTCTAGATGGTGGATAATAGATAATAGTCTAGATGGTGGATAATAGATAATAGTCTAGATGGTGGATAATAGTCTTGATGGTGGATAATAGATAATAATCTAGATGGTGGATAATAGATAATAGACTAGATGGTTGATAATAGTCTAGATGGTGGATAATAAATAATAATCTAGATGGTGGATAATAGATAATAGTCTAGATTGTGGATAATAGATAATAGACTAGATGGTGGATAATAGTCTAGATGGTTGATAATAGATAATAGACTAGATGGTGGATAATAATCTAGATGGTGGATAATAGATAATAGACTAGATGGTGGATAATAGATAACAGTCTAGATGGTGGATAACAGTCTAGATGGTGGATAATAGATAATAGTCTAGATGGTGGATAATAGATAATAGTCTAGATGGTGGATAATAGACTAGATGGTGGATAATAGACTAGATGGTTGATAATAGAATAGATGGTGGATAATAGATAATAGACTAGATGGTGGATAATAGATAATAGTCTAGATGGTGGATAATAGATAATAGACTAGATGGTGGATAATAGATAATAGACTAGATGGTGGATAATAGATAATAGTCTAGATGGTGGATAATAGATAATAGTCTAGATGGTGGATAATAGATAATAGACTAGATGGTGGATAATAGATAATAGTCTAGATGGTGGATAATAGATAATAGTCTAGATGGTGGATAATAGATAATAGACTAGATGGTGGATAATAGTCTAGATGGTGGATAATAGACTAGATGGTGGATAACAGTCTAGATAGTAGATAATAGATACTAGACTAGATGGTGGATAAAAGATACTAGTCTAGATGGTGGATAATAGATAATAGTCTAGATGGTGGATAATAGTCTAGATGGTGGATAATAGATAATAGACTAGATGGTGGATATTAGTCTAGATGGTGGATAATAGATAATAGTCTAGATGGTGGATAATAGATAATAGTCTAGATGGTGGATAATAGATAATAGACTAGATGGTGGATAATAGATAATAGTCTAGATGGTGGATAATAGATAATAGTCTAGATGGTGGATAATAGATTATAGTCTAGATGGTGGATAATAGATTATAGTCTAGATGGTGGATAATAGATAATAGTCTAGATGGTGGATAATAGATAATAGTCTAGATGGTGGATAATAGATAATAGTCTAGATGGTGGATAATAGATAATAGTCTAGATGGTGGATAATAGATAATAGTCTAGATGGTGGATAATAGTCTTGATGGTGGATAATAGATAATAATCTAGATGGTGGATAATAGATAATAGACTAGATGGTTGATAATAGTCTAGATGGTGGATAATAGATAATAATCTAGATTGTGGATAATAGATAATAGACTAGATGGTGGATAATAGTCTAGATGGTTGATAATAGATAATAGACTAGATGGTGGATAATAATCTAGATGGTGGATAATAGATAATAGACTAGATGGTGGATAATAGATAACAGTCTAGATGGTGGATAATAGTCTTGATGGTGGATAATAGATAATAATCTAGATGGTGGATAATAGATAATAGACTAGATGGTTGATAACAGTCTAGATGGTGGATAATAGATAATAGTCTAGATGGTGGATAATAGATAATAGTCTAGATGGTGGATAATAGACTAGATGGTGGATAATAGACTAGATGGTTGATAATAGAATAGATGGTGGATAATAGATAATAGACTAGATGGTGGATAATAGATAATAGTCTAGATGTTGGATAATAGATAATAGACTAGATGGTGGATAATAGATAATAGACTAGATGGTGGATAATAGATAATAGTCTAGATGGTGGATAATAGATAATAGTCTAGATGGTGGATAATAGATAATAGACTAGATGGTGGATAATAGATAATAGTCTAGATGGTGGATAATAGATAATAGTCTAGATGGTGGATAATAGATAATAGACTAGATGGTGGATAATAGTCTAGATGGTGGATAATAGACTAGATGGTGGATAACAGTCTAGATAGTAGATAATAGATACTAGACTAGATGGTGGATAATAGATACTAGTCTAGATGGTGGATAATAGATAATAGTCTAGATGGTGGATAATAGATAATAGACTAGATGGTGGATATTAGTCTAGATGGTGGATAATAGATAATAGTCTAGATGGTGGATAATAGATAATAGTCTAGATGGTGGATAATAGATAATAGACTAGATGGTGGATAATAGATAATAGTCTAGATGGTGGATAATAGATAATAGTCTAGATGGTGGATAATAGATTATAGTCTAGATGGTGGATAATAGATTATAGTCTAGATGGTGGATAATAGATAATAGTCTAGATGGTGGATAATAGATAATAGTCTAGATGGTGGATAATAGATAATAGTCTAGATGGTGGATAATAGATAATAGTCTAGATGGTGGATAATAGATAATAGTCTAGATGGTGGATAATAGTCTTGATGGTGGATAATAGATAATAATCTAGATGGTGGATAATAGATAATAGACTAGATGGTTGATAATAGTCTAGATGGTGGATAATAGATAATAATCTAGATTGTGGATAATAGATAATAGACTAGATGGTGGATAATAGTCTAGATGGTTGATAATAGATAATAGACTAGATGGTGGATAATAATCTAGATGGTGGATAATAG
The DNA here is from genome assembly GCF_901001165.1 of Salmo trutta. Lineage (NCBI taxonomy): Eukaryota > Metazoa > Chordata > Actinopteri > Salmoniformes > Salmonidae > Salmo > Salmo trutta. Next base: position 1,109,931 of record NC_042958.1, read on the forward strand.
ATAATAGACTAGATGGTGGATAATAGATAACAGTCTAGATGGTGGATAATAGTCTTGATGGTGGATAATAGATAATAATCTAGATGGTGGATAATAGATAATAGACTAGATGGTTGATAACAGTCTAGATGGTGGATAATAGATAATAGTCTAGATGGTGGATAATAGATAATAGTCTAGATGGTGGATAATAGACTAGATGGTGGATAATAGACTAGATGGTTGATAATAGAATAGATGGTGGATAATAGATAATAGACTAGATGGTGGATAATAGATAATAGTCTAGATGGTGGATAATAGATAATAGACTAGATGGTGGATAATAGATAATAGACTAGATGGTGGATAATAGATAATAGTCTAGATGGTGGATAATAGATAATAGTCTAGATGGTGGATAATAGATAATAGACTAGATGGTGGATAATAGATAATAGTCTAGATGGTGGATAATAGATAATAGTCTAGATGGTGGATAATAGATAATAGACTAGATGGTGGATAATAGTCTAGATGGTGGATAATAGACTAGATGGTGGATAACAGTCTAGATAGTAGATAATAGATACTAGACTAGATGGTGGATAATAGATACTAGTCTAGATGGTGGATAATAGATAATAGTCTAGATGGTGGATAATAGTCTAGATGGTGGATAATAGATAATAGACTAGATGGTGGATAATAGTCTAGATGGTGGATAATAGATAATAGTCTAGATGGTGGATAATAGATAATAGTCTAGATGGTGGATAATAGATAATAGACTAGATGGTGGATAATAGATAATAGTCTAGATGGTGGATAATAGATAATAGTCTAGATGGTGGATAATAGATTATAGTCTAGATGGTGGATAATAGATTATAGTCTAGATGGTGGATAATAGATAATAGTCTAGATGGTGGATAATAGATAATAGTCTAGATGGTGGATAATAGATAATAGTCTAGATGGTGGATAATAGATAATAGTCTAGATGGTGGATAATAGATAATAGTCTAGATGGTGGATAATAGTCTTGATGGTGGATAATAGATAATAATCTAGATGGTGGATAATAGATAATAGACTAGATGGTTGATAATAGTCTAGATGGTGGATAATAGATAATAATCTAGATGGTTGATAATAGATAATAGTCTAGATTGTGGATAATAGATAATAGACTAGATGGTGGATAATAGTCTAGATGGTTGATAATAGATAATTGACTAGATGGTGGATAATAATCTAGATGGTGGATAATAGATAATAGACTAGATGGTGGATAATAGATAATAGACTAGATGTTGGATAATAGATAATAGTCTAGATGGTGGATAATAGTCTAGATGGTGGATAATAGATAATAGTCTAGATGGTGGATAATAGATAATAGACTAGATGGTGGATAATAGTCTAGATGGTGGATAATAGATAATAGTCTAGATGGTGGATAATAGATAATAGTCTAGATGGTGGATAATAGATAATAGTCTAGATGGTGGATAATAGATAATAGTCTAGATGGTGGATAATAGATAATAGTCTAGATGGTGGATAATAGATAATAGACTAGATGGTGGATAATAGATAATAGACTAGATGGTGGATAATAGATAATAGTCTAGATGGTGGATAATAGACTAGATGGTGGATAATAGATAATAGTCTAGATGGTGGATAATAGATAATAGACTAGATGGTGGATAATAGACTAGATGGTGGATAACAGTCTAGATAGTAGATAATAGATACTAGACTAGATGGTGGATAATAGATAATAGTCTAGATGGTGGATAATAGATAATAGTCTAGATAGTGGATAATAGATAATAGACTAGATGGTGGATAATAGATAATAGTCTAGATGGTGGATAATAGATAATAGTCTAGATGGTGGATAATAGATAATAGTCTAGATGGTGGATAATAGATAATAGACTAGATGGTGGATAATAGATAATAGTCTAGATGGTGGATAATAGATAATAGTCTAGATGGTGGATAATAGATAATAGACTAGATGGTGGATAATAGATAATAGACTAGATGGTGGATAATAGTCTAGATGGTGGATAATAGATAATAGACTAGATGGTGGATAATAGATAATAGACTAGATGGTGGATAATAGTCTTGATGGTGGATAATAGATAACAGTCTAGATGGTGGATAATAGATAATAGTCTAAATTGTGGATAATAGATAATAGACTAGATGGTGGATAATAGATAATAGACTAGATGGTGGATAATAGTCTAGATGGTGGATAATAGATAATAGTCTAGATGGTGGATAATAGATAATAGACTAGATGGTGGATAATAGATAATAGACTAGATGGTGGATAATAGTCTAGATGGTGGATAATAGATAATAGTCTAGATGGTGGATAATAGATAATAGACTAGATGGTGGATAATAGACTAGATGGTGGATAATAGATAATAGTCTAGATGGTGGATAATAGATAATAGTCTAGATGGTGGATAATAGATAATAGACTAGATGGTGGATAATAGATAATAGACTAGATGGTGGATAATAGATAATAGTCTTGATGGTGGATAATAGATAATAGTCTAGATGGTGGATAATAGATAATAGACTAGATGGTGGATAATAGACTAGATGGTGGATAATAGATAATAGACTAGATGGTGGATAATAGATAATAGTCTAGATGGTGGATAATAGATAATAGTCTAGATGGTGGATAATAGATAATAGACTAGATGGTGGATAATAGTCTAGATGGTGGATAATAGTCTAGATGGTAGATAATAGATAATAGACTAGATGGTGGATAATAGATAATAGTCTAGATGGTTGATAATAGATAATAGTCTAGATGGTGGATAATAGATAATAAACTAGATGGTGGATAATAGACTAGATGGTGGATAATAGATAATAGTCTAGATGGTGGATAATAGATAATAGTCTAGATGGTGGATAATAGATAATAGACTAAATGGTGGATAAGTTGATGTTTATATGGAGGAATGTCAAAGTTGACCTGTACAGGGAGGAATGTCCAAGTTGACGTTTATATAGAGGAATGTCCAAGTTGACGTTTATAATGAGGAATGTCCAAGTTGATGTTTATAATGAGGAATGTCCAAGTTTACCTGTACAGCGAGGAATGTCAAAGTTGATGTTTATAATGAGGAATGTCCAAGTTTACCTGTACAGCGAGGAATGTCAAAGTTGACGTTTATATAGAGGAATGTCCAAATTGACGTTTATAGGGAGGAATGTCCAAGTTGACGTTTATAGGGAGGAATGACTTGTTTTACTCCAGATTAGAGAGAAAGATGGAGATAGATAGAGATTTAAATAGAGAAAGAGAAAGAGAGAGAGAGAGAGAGAGAGAGAGAGAGAGAGAGAGAGGAATTGAAAGAGACAGACAGAGAGAGGGGGTTTCATTTGAACACAAGCAGCCCAGCCTCCAACACACACACACACACACACACACACACAGCGAGAAAGAGAGATATCTCTTTGGAGACTGAGGTTAGTGAGAGTGCAGGGCACCTGCGGAGTTTGGCATGTGCCCTCCTTGGGCCTCCTGTAGACCTGGGGTCAAAGTATATAAAGGAGCCAAGTCCTCCGCCTCCCTCAACCCAACCCCATCGCCTCCCCCTCAACCCAACCCCATCGCCTCCCCCTGGCCCCCTCAACCCAACCCCCTCGCCTCCCCCTCAACCCAACCCCCTCACCCCCCTCGGCCCCTCAACCCAACCCCATCGCCTCCCCCTGGCCCCCTCAACCTAACATCCTCGCCTCTCCCTCGCCCCCTGGCCCCTCAAACCAACACACTCAGACCCTCGATCCAATCCCCTCGCCACCTAAACCCAACCACCTTGCTCCCACAATCCAATTCATAGTGTTTATATACTGTTGTACTCACTTTATACAGTGCCTTCGGAAAGTATTCAGACCCCTTGACTTTTTCCACTTTCTGTTATGTTACAGCCTTGTTCTAAAATTGCTGAAATAAAAAATGTTCTTCAGCAATCTACACACAATACCCTAAAATGACAAAGTGAAAACAGGTTTAAGAAATGTTGTCAAATTTATTACAAATAAAAAACAGAAATACCTTATTTACATAAGTATTCAGACTCTTTGCTATGAGATTCGAAATTGAGCTCAGGTGAATCCTGTTTCCATTGTTCATCCTTGAGATGTTTCTACAACTTGATTGGAGTCCACCTGTGGTAAATTCAATTGATTGGACATGATTTGGAAAGGCACACACCTGTCTATATAAGGTCCCACAGTTGACAGTGCATCTCAGAGCAAAAACCAAGCCATGAGGTCAAAGGAATTGTCCGTAGAGCTCAGAGACAGGATTGTTTAAAGGCACAGATCTGGGTAATGGTACCAAAAAATGTCTGCTGCATTGAAGGTCCCCAAGAACACGGTGGCCTCCACCATTCTTAAATGGAAGAAGTTTGGAACCACCAAGACTCTTCCTAGAGCTGGCCGCCCGGCCAAGCTGCCAAGCTGAGCAATTGGAGGAGAAGGGCCTTGGTTAGGGAGGTGACCAAGAACCCGATAGTCACTCTGACAGAGCTCCAGAGTTCCTTCTAGAAGGACAACCATCTCTGCAGTACCCCACCAATCAGGCCTTTTTCGTAGAGTGGCAAGACGGAAGCCACTCCTCAGTTAAAGGCACATGTCAGCCCGCTTTGAGTTTGCCAAAAGGCACCTAAAGTCTCGCAGACCATGAGAAACAAGATTCTCTGGTCTGATGAAACCAAGATTGCAATCTTTGGCCTGAATGCCAAGCGTCACATCTGGTGGAAACCTGGAACCATCCCTACTGTGAAGCATTGTGGTAGCAGCATCATGCTGTGGGGATGTTTTTCAGCGTCAGGGACTGGAAAACTAGTCATGATTGAGGGAAAGATGAATTCAGCGAAATACATAGAGATCCTTGATGACAACCTGCTGCGGAGTGCTCAGGACGTCAGACTGGAGAGAAGGTTCACCTTCCAACAAGACAATGTAGCCTCATGTCACGGGCGTCGTAAGGAGTGGACCAAAATGCAGCGGGTATATTGATCATCTTCTTTACTTTATTAAAAGAAAAAACACTTAAGCAAAACAAACGACGAAAACAGTCCAGTAAGCTGCACAGACTATACCGGAAACAACCACCCACAAACACAAGTGAAAAACGAACACACTTAAATATGGCCTCCAATTAGAGACAATGACAACCAGCTTCCTCTAATTGGAGGTCGTTGAAAAACACAACATAGAAATAGAAAACTAGAATAAACATAGAAATATAAAATATAGAACATAAATCAAAAATCCCGAAACACACAAAACAAACACCCTCTGCCACGCCCTGACCAAACTACAATAACAAATAACCCCTTTTACTGGTCAGGACGTGACACCTCAACAGCACTCTGTAGGGTAGCACCATTGTGTTGCCGGAGGACAGCTAGTTTCCGTCCTCCTCTGGTTACATTGACTTCAATGCAAAACCTGGGAGGCTTGTGGTTCTCACCCCTTTCCATAGACTTACACAGTAATTATGACAACTTCCGGGGGATGTCATCCAACCTATCAGAGCTCTTGCAGCATGAACTGACATGTTGGCCACCCAATCAATAGATCAGAGAATTAATCTAGTACTGAAAGCATAAGCTACAGCTAGCTAGCACTGCAGTGCATAACATGCGGTGAGTAGTTGACTCAAAGAGAGAGAAAGTCAATAGTTGAATGGTTTTAAACAAATACATTTCCTCAAAAATGAAGGAGAAGAAAGAGAAAGAGAGAGAGGTTGCTATGTTAGCTAGCTAGCTGTGGCTATCCAACACTGGAACTCTTCCAAGTCATGGTAAGCTTTTGGTTTTATTAATTTATTGCCAATGGGGCCCTCCGGTGTCAGTGCTAGACTGCTTGCTGACTGTACACTGTACTGCAGGATTGTAGAGGGGTTTACTAATGCTTTAGTTCTAGTAGATATGTTGACTATACCATTATAACATGGTGACAATGATGTAGGTTGTGTGTAGTGGTTAGTGGTTATGACATGAACGTTTTTTCACCTGTTCACAGACAGCTGATATGAAGGGAAAAGGTGAGAGGAGGAGAGCGTGTAGATGGGAAAAGGAATTATACAACTATCAAAGGGATCATGCTGTTTGGAGGTGGCTGCTATGAAAGGGATCATGTTGTTTGTACGTGGCTGCTATGAAAGTGAACTGTATTATGAGTGTGATCAGGAGTGTATTCAATCCGCCGATTCTGTTTAAAAAACGTTTCTTAAACGGATGGAAACGGTGCTAAACATACCTGAATTTGTCCAATAGAAACTCTCGTTTGCAACTGTTGGACTAATGATTACACCCTAGATCAGCTAGATGCAGGAAAGGCAGTATTGAATGTGTCACTGTCTGTCACCTTGAGTACAAAAACGTATCTCAATCTGCATTGTGAACTTTCATTCATAGGTTGTATCAACCTCATGATGGGTACAGGGGTAAATTTGAGTATCATGTAGTAGCCTAAACCCATCACTGTTTAAATAATATTAATAATAATAACACCACTACTATTACTACGACTTCTGCTAATAATAACAATAATAATAATGATAATAATAATAATATTAATAATAATACTACAACTACTACTAATAATTATTATTATTAATATAATAATTATAATAATAATAATAATAATAATAAGAAGAAGAAGAATATTATTTTTATTATTATCAGTAGTAGTAGCAGTAGTAGAAAGTAGTAGTAGTAATATTATTATTAGTAGCAGTAGTAGAAAGTAGTAGTAGTATTAGTATTTTTAGTATTAGTAATATTATGAGTAGTAATATTGAACTGGGTGAAACACAGTAACCTAAACCCATCACTGTTACATTGAACTGGGTGAAGGACAGTATCCTAAACCCATCACTGTTACATTGAACTGGGTGAAGGACAGTATCCTAAACCCATCACTGTTACATTGAACTGGGTGAATATGAAGGACAGTATCCTAAACCCATCACTGTTGCATTGAACTGGGTGAATATGAAGGACAGTATCCTAAACCCATCACTGTTACATTGAACTGGGTGGATATGAAGGACAGTATCCTAAACCCATCACTGTTACATTGAACTGGGTGAATATGAAGGACAGTAACCTAAACCCATCACTGTTACATTGAACTGGGTGAATATGAAGGACAGTATCCTAAACCCATCACTGTTACATTGAACTGGGTGAATATGAAGGACAGTATCCTAAACCCATCACTGTTACATTGAACTGGGTGAATATGAAGGACAGTATCCTAAACCCATCACTGTTACATTGAACTGGGTGAATATGAAGGACAGTATCCTAAACCCATCAATGTTACATTGAAC
>NC_042958.1:1119817-1136150 GCF_901001165.1 Salmo trutta
ACCCCTGCATCTCCCTCCTTCCATTCTTCTGCAGCTCCACCTTCTCCCACTCCCTCATCCATCCTTTTCCCACCCCCTCCCTCCCTCCATCCTTCTTCACCTCCACCTTCTCCCACCCCCTCCCTCCCTCCCTCCCTCCTCCTCCATCCTTCTAGATCTCTACCTTCTCTCACCCCCTCCCTCCCTCCAACCCTCCATCCTTCTATATCTCCACCTTCTCCCACCCCCTCCCTCCCTCCAACCCTCCATCCTTCTATATCTCCACCTTCGCCAACCCCCTCCCAGCCTCCATCCTTCTACACCTCCACCTTCTCTCACTCCCTCCCTCCCTCCCTCCATCCTTCTACACCTCCACCTTCTCCCACCCCCTCCCTCCCTCCAACCCTCCATCCTTCTATATCTCCACCTTCGCCAAACCCCTCCCAGCCTCCATCCTTCTACACCTCCACCTTCTCTCACCCCCTTCCTCCCTCCATCCCTCCCTCCATCCTTCTATATCTTCACCTTCTCCTACCCCCTCCCTCCCTCCCTTGCCCCCTCCCTCCACCCTTCTACACCTCCACTATTTCCTACCCCCTCCCTCCCTCCCTCGCTCCCTCTCTCCATCCCTCTACACCTCCACCTTCTCCTACCCCCTCCCTCCCTCCATCCTTCAACACCTCCACCATATCCCACCCCTGCCCTCCTTCCCTTGCTCTCTCCTCACCCCAAATAATTTCCCCTCCTTTACTGCAAATATAAATTAACCCTTCACTGTGTAGCAACACAACAACACAGACTGCTCTCCTCCTCTCCATCCCTCCATCTCTCCATCTCTCTACCCCTCCTCACTAACGGCAGTCCCACAGACAGACAGACAGACAGACAGACGGGACCCTGCTCTCCATCCCTCCATCTCTCTACCCCTCCTCACTAATGGCAGACAGACAGACAGACAGACAGACAGACAGACAGACAGACAGACAGACAGACAGACAGACAGACAGACAGACAGACAGACAGACAGACAGACAGACAGACAGACAGACAGACAGACAGACAGACAGACAGACAGACACATAGGGGGAGAGACAGACACATAGGGGGAGAGATACATTAAAGAGAGAGAGAGAGAAAGAGCAAGAGAGGAAAAAAGACAAGGAGAGATGGGGGGAGCACCTCCAAAGCCCCCCAGACACTTTCAAGCATCCGAGACGGTTGGTAAGTCAATCAGGGATGTGATGTTAAGTTGTCTTTCCTGAAAATGTTTTAGAAGACAGGGTTGAACTCTGATCGCAAAGTTAGAAACTTCATTTTTGAAAAACAGAAGAATTTGGGGAAAATATCATTGAGAATCCTTACACAGGACATTCATGTTTTCTTCAATATTTTAGAGCGAAGTCTTTTAATCATGCTGTTACTACAAGTTTTTTGGGGGATGTGTCGGAAGCCAAGCTAACACAATATTTATATACTTGATTTGAACAGATACTTGTTATGAGTTAGGAATTTACATTGGCTATGTGTCCTATAATATAAACTCATTTATTCATTTTATAATATACCCTTATTTTTATTTTACACTCCTTGGATTACATTTCATATCATGAGTATATATCAACATCTTATGTTATGTATTGTATAAACTACACAAATGTCTCTGAGAAGTTTTGTAATGCATTACAGGGGAATGTTTTATAATAGCAATATTGTATTCACATACAGCATAAAGCGAACAGTGCATATAATATTGAAGAAAGGGATTTACCGGCTGTATTATTTAACATTTGGTTTGGTTTGGGTTAAGTACTATGGCTTCTACAGGAAGTATTAGATTGGTTTGGGTTAACTGCTCTGGCTTCTACAGGAAGTATTAGATTGGTTTGGGTTAAGTGCTGTGGCTTCTTGTTGCGTTCCTAATACAGGAAGTATTAGATTGGTTTGGGTTAAGTGCTGTGGCTTCTACAGGAAGTATTAGATTGGTTTGGGTTAACTGCTCTGGCTTCTACAGGAAGTATTAGATTGGTTTGGGTTAAGTGCTGTGGCTTCTACAGGAAGTATTAGATTGGTTTGGGTTAACTGCTCTGGCTTCTACAGGAAGTATTAGATTGGTTTGGGTTAAGTGCTGTGGCTTCTACAGGAAGTATTAGATTGGTTTGGGTTAAGTGCTGTGGCTTCTACAGGAAGTATTAGATTGGTTTGGGTTAAGTGCTGTGGCTTCTACAGGAAGCATTAGATTGGTTTGGGTTAAGTGCTGTGGCTTCTTGTTGCGTTCCTAATACAGGAAGTATTAGATTGTTTTGGGTTAAGTGCTATGGCTTCTACGGGAAGTATTAGATTGGTTTGGGTTAAGTCCTGTCGCTTCTACAGGAAGAATTAGATTGGTTTGGGTTAAGTGCTGTGGCTTCTTGTTACGTTCCTAATACAGGAAGTATTAGATTGGTTTGGGTTAAGTGCTTTGGCTTCTACAGGAAGTATTAGATTGGTTTGGGTTAAGTGCTGTCGCTTCTACAGGAAGAATTAGATTGGTTTGGGTTAAGTGCTGTGGCTTCTTGTTACGTTCCTAATACAGGAAGTATTAGATTGTTTGGCAATACAAACATCACGTAACGTTGTTCAGATCTTTTTCTAAGAGACAAACAACATGAACTAAGAGGAATAAACTATTCAATGATCTAGTGAGGCTTGTTTAATAACAATAATAACAGACCATAATAACAGACCATAAAAACAGACCATAATAACAGACCATAAAAACAGACCATAATAACAGACCATAATATCACACCATAACAACAGACCATAATAACAGACCATAATAACAGACCATAATAACAGACCACAATAACAACACACCGTAATAACAGACTGTAAGAAAAGACCATAATAACAGACCATAATAACACACCATAATAACAGACCATAATAACAGACCATAATAACAGACCATAAAAACAGACCATAATAACAGACCATAACAACAGACCATAATAACAGACCATAACAACAGACCATAACAACAGACCATAACAACAGACCATAATACCAGACCGTAATAACAGACCATAATAACAGACCATAATAACAGACCATAATAACCGACCACAATAAGAGACCATAATAACAGACCACAATAACACACCGTAATAACACACCGTAATAACAGACTGTAAGAACAGACCATAATAACAGACCATAATAACACACCATAATAACAGACCATAATAACAGACCATAATAACAGACCATAAAAGCAGACCATAATAACAGACCGTAAAAACAGACCATAATAAGAGACCATAATAACAGACCATAACAACAGACCATAATAACAGACCATAATAACACACCATAATAACAGGCCATAGTAACAGACCATAATAACAGACCATAACAACAGACCATAACAACACGCCATAATAACAGACCATAATAACAGATCATAATAACAGACCATAATAACACGCCATAATAACAGACCATAATAACAGACCATAATAACAGACCATAATAACAGATCATAATAACAGACCATAATAACAGACCGTAATAACAGACCGTAATAACAGACCGTAATAACAGACCGTAATAACAGATCATAATAACAGACCATAACAACAGACCATAACAACAGACCATAACAACAGACCATAATAACACACCATAATAACACACCATAATAACACACCGTAATAACAGACTGTAATAACAGACCATAATAACAGACCATAATAACACACCATAATAACAGACCGTAATAACAGACCGTAATAACAGACCATAATAACAGATCATAATAACAGACCTCTATGACATCAGATTATACTAAAACAGTGACACAACATAATAATGGGGCTACAGACAGTAACAGACAGTAACAGACAGTAACAGACAGTAACAGACAGCAACAGACAGCAACAGACAGTAACAGACAGTAACAGACAGTAACAGACGGTAACAGATGGTAACAGACGGTAATAGACAGTAACAGACAGTAACAGACAGTAACAGACAGTAACAGACAGTAACAGTAGTAACAGACAGTAACAGACAGTAACAGACAGTAACAGACAGTAGCAGACAGTAGCAGACAGTAGCAGACAGTAGCAGGTAGTAGCAGACAGTAACAGACAGTAGCAGACAGTAGCAGACAGTAGCAGACAGTAGCAGGCAGTAGCAGACAGTAACAGACAGTAACAGACAGTAACAGACCGCAACAGAAAGCAACAGACAGTAACAGACAGTAGCAGACAGCAACAGACAGTAACAGACAGTAACAGACAGTAGCAGGTAGTAGCAGACAGTAACAGACAGTAGCAGACAGTAACAGACAGTAACAGACAGTGGCAGTAGTAACAGACAGTAAAAGACAGTAGCAGACAGCAACAGACAGTAGCAGACAGTAACAGACAGTAACAGACAGTAGCAGACAGTAGCAGACAGTAACAGACAGTAGCAGACAGTAACAGACAGCAACAGACAGCAACAGACAGTAGCAGTAGCAACAGACAGTAACAGACAGTAGCAGACAGTAACAGACAGCAACAGACAGCAACAGACAGTAGCAGTAGTAACAGACAGTAACAGACAGTAACAGACAGTAATAGACGGTAACAGACAGCAACAGACAGTAACAGACAGTAGCAGACAGTAACAGACAGCAACAGACAGCAACAGACAGTAGCAGTAGTAACAGACAGTAACAGACAGTAACAGACAGTAATAGACAGTAACAGACAGTAACAGACAGCAACAGACAGCAACAGACAGTAGCAGTAGTAACAGACAGTAACAGACGGTAACAGACGGTAACAGACAGTAACAGACAGTAACAGACAGTAACAGACAGCAACAAGCAGTAACAGATGGTAACAGACGGTAACAGACATAGTAGAGGCATGACCTGGGCTTCAGGAAACCTCCTCTCCCTCCCATCCCAGAGTAGAGGCACGGCCTGGGCTTAGCAAAGAGAGAACACATTACCATTCAGCTAATGTCTCCATTATCAGCCCCCTCACAATGGCACAACGTTTTAGAGCAGTGCTGAATGTGAGGCACTTTAAAAAAGCTGAGATGGGTGGTAGCAAAGAAGGAGAGCTTCCTGTGACAGTCCGTACTTAGAGTTTATCAGGCACCACGGCATGGAGCAGAGGGCCCGCCATGACACCACACTGAGTAACATTCTCTGCGGGGGGCATCCTCTTGGCTCCAGCAGCAGCATGTGGCCACCGGTGGAGAGGTGGGGGGGGCACCGGCGGGGGCTGGAGAGGCGAGACAAGAGATTAAGGAGGCAAGAAGCCGTGTCAACCCCCCCGCCCATCGCCCAATAAAGAGCTACTCTCCAATGTTTCCTTATTACAGAGAGAGAGAAAGACAGAGAGAGACAGAGAGAGAGAGAGACAGAGAGAGACAGAGAGACAGAGAGAGAGAGACAGAGAGAGAGAGACAGAGAGAGAGAGAGAGAGAGAGAGAGAGACAGAGAGAGAGAGACAGAGAGAGAGAGAGAGACAGAGAGAGAGACAGAGAGAGAGAGACAGAGAGAGAGAGACAGAGAGAGAGAGACAGAGAGAGAGAGACAGAGAGAGAGAGACAGAGAGAGAGACAGAGAGAGAGAGAGAGAGAGAGAGACAGAGAGAGAGAGAGAGACAGAGAGAGACAGAGAGAGAGAGAGAGACAGAGAGAGAGAGAGACAGAGAGAGACAGAGAGAGAGAAATAAGGATGTAGCTCATATTAATGGACTGGATGTAACTACCTCTTTTTTTCCTCCCCCCCTCCCCATCCTTCTCCCCCCTCCACCCCTCGTTCGCAGTAGCTCTCACAAAGATTGCTGCCCCCCAGCCCCACTCTGGGCGATTGTCTACTGTCACTGATACACCGTCTTATCCACCGTCCTATCCAGGGAAGGGTAAGGGTATAAGGGAGGGTTTCAAGACATCAGGGATGGGTAAGGATGTAAAGATATAAGGAAGTAAGGAGGTAAAGAGGTAAAGGACAGTTCCAGCGTCATCTTAGACTGGCTGAAATGTGAGATAATGGTTGGGGGGGGGTGGAGGGTTGGATGGTGGTCGTTGAGGGGAGAAAGGCAGAGCAGAGCCGGCGGAGAGCAGGAGGAGAGCAGGAGGAGAGCCGGAGGGGAGCAGGAGGAGAGCAGGAGGAGAGCCGGAGGAGAGCCGGAGGGGAGCAGGAGGAGAGCAGGAGGAGAGCAGGAGGAGAGCCCGAGGAGAGCAGGAGGAGAGCCTGAGGAGAGCAGGAGGAGAGCAGGAGGAGAGCCGGAGGAGAGCCGGAGGAGAGCCGGAGGAGAGCAGGAGGAGAGCCGGAGGAGAGCAGGAGGAGAGCAGGATGAGAGCAGGAGGGGAGCAGGAGGAGAGCAGGAGGAGAGCAGGAGGAGAGCCGGAAGAGAGCAGGAGGGAGCCATCATCCTCCCCTTATAGTTAGTTAGTTAGTTATTTCATTTATTTATTTATTTATTTCACCTTTATTTAACCAGGTAGGCTAGTTGAGAACAAGTTTTCATTTACAACTGCGACCTGGCCAAGATAAAGCAAAGCAGTGTGACAAAAACAACAACACAGAGTTACACATGGAATAAACAAACATACAGTCAATAACACAATAGAAAAATCTATATACAGTGTGTGCAAATGTAGTAAGGCAACAAATAGGCCATAGTGATGAAATAATTGCAATTTAACATTAATACTGGAGTGATAGATGTGCAGATGGTGATGTGCCAGTTTAGATACTGGGGTGCAAATGAGCAGAGAAATAACAATATGGGAATGAGGTAGGTAGTTGGATGGACAATATACAGATGAGCTGTGTACAGGTGCAATGATCAGTAAGCTGCTCTGACAGCTGATGCTTATTGTCAGTGAGAGAGATATAAGTCTCCAGCATCAGTGACTTTTGCAATTCGTTCCAGTCATTGGCAGCAGAGAACTGGAAGGAAAGGCGGCCAAAGGAGGTGTTGGCTTTGGGGATGACCAGTGAGATATACCTGCAGGAGCACGTGGTACGGGTGGGTGCTGCTATGGTGACCAGTGAGCTGAGATAAGGCAGGGTTTACCTAGCAAAGACTTATAGATGACCTGGAACCAGTGAGTTTGGCGATGGATACGTAGCGAGGGCCAGCCAACGAGAGCATACAGGTCGCAGTGGTGGGTAGTATATGGGGCTTTGGTGATAAAACGGATGGTACTGTGATAGACTGCATCCAATTTGTTGAGTAGAGTGTTGGGGGCTATTTTGTAAATTACATCTCCGAAGTCAAGGATTGGTAGGATAGTCAGTTTTACGAGGGTATGTTTGGCAGCATGCGTGAAGGAGGCTTTGTTGCGAAATAGGAAGCCGATTATAGATTTAATTTCGGATTAGAGATGCTTAATGTGGGTCTGGAAGGAGAGTTTACAGTCTAACCAGACACCAAGGAATTTGTAGTTGTCCATATATTCTAAGTCAGAACCATCCAGAGTAGTGAGGCTAGTTGGGCGGGCGGGTGCGGGCAGCGCTCGGTTGAAGAGCATGCATTTAGTTTTACTAGCGTTGAAGAGAAGTTGGAGGCCACGGATGGAGTGTTGCATGGCATTGAAGCTCATTTGGAGGTTTTGTTAACACAGTGTCCAAAGAAGGGCCAGATGTATTCAGAATGGTGTCGTCTGCGTAGAGGTGGATCAGAGAATCACCAGCAGCTAGAGCGACGTCATTGATATATACAGAGAAAAGAGTCGGCCCAAGAAATGAACCCTGTGGCACCCCCATAGAGACTGCCAGAGGTCCGGACAACAGGCCCTCTGATTTGACACACTGAACTCTATCTGAGAAGTAGTTGGTGAACCCGGCAAGGCAGTCATTTGAGAAACCAAGGATATTGAGTCTGCCGATTTTATTTGATTTATTTCAACAAGGTAGGCCAGTTGAGAACAAGTTAAGAATATGGTGGTTGACAGAGTCGAAAGCCTTGGCCAAGACGGCTGCACAGTACTGTCTTTTATCTATGGCGGTTATGATATCGTTTAGGACCTTGAGCGTGGCTGAGGTGCACCTATGACCAGCTTGGAAACCAGATTGCATAGTGGAGAATGTACGGTGGGATTGGAAATGGTCGGTGATCTGTTTGTTGACTAGGCTTTCGAAGACTTTAGAAAGGCAGGGCAGGATGGATATAGGTCTATAACAGTTTGGGTCTAGAGTGTCTCCCCCTTTGAAGAGGGGGATTGACTGCAGGAGCTTTCCAATCTTTAGGGATTTCAGATGATACAAAAGAGAGGTTGAACAGGCTAGTAATAGGGGTTGCAACAATTGCGGCGGATAATTTTAGGAAGAGAGTGTCCAGATTGTCTAGCCCAGCTGATATGTAAGGGTCCAGATTTTGCAGCTCTTTCAGAACATCAGCTATCTGTCACGATCATCTAAAGGAGTTGACCAAGTCGCAGCATACTTAGAGTTCCACATTTTTAATAAATATGAAACTCACCAAAACAACACAGATGAAAACGAAGCGTGACGTTCTGGGCTGCTCACAGGCAGCTACACAAACACAAGATCCCACAATCACAGGTGGGAAAAGGCTGCCTAAGTATGATTCCTAATCAGAGACAACGATAGACAGCTGCCTCTGATTAGGAACCATACTCGGCCCAAAACAAAGAAATACAAAAACATAGAAAAAGGAACATAGAACGCCCACCCCAGTCACACCCTGGCCTAACCAAAATAGAGAACAAAACTCTCTCAATGGCCAGGGCGTGACACTATCTGGATTTGGGTGAAGGAGAAGCGGGGGGGGGGGGCAAAATTGCTGCAGGGGGTGCAGAGCTGTTGACCGGGGTTGGGGTAGCCAGGTGGAAAGCATGGTCAGCCATAGAAAAATGCTTATTGAAATTCTCGATTATCGTAGGTTTATCAGTGGTGACAGTGTTTCCTAGCCTCAGTGCAGTGGACAGGTGGTCCTCTTATTCGCCATGGACTTTACAGTGTCCCAAAACTTTTTGTAATTAGTGCTACAGGATCAAATTTCTGTTTGAAAAAACTAGCCTTTGCTTTCCTGACTGACTATGTATATTGGTTCCTGACTTCCCTGAAAAGCTGCATATCGCGGGGGCTATTCAATGCTAATGTAGTACGCCACAGGATGTTTTTGTGCTGGTCAAGGGCAGTCAAGTAAGGAGTGAACCAGGGGCTATATCTGTTCTTAGTTCTATATTTTCTGAAAGGGGCATGCTTATTGGAGATGGTGAGGAAAGCCCTTTTAAAGAACAACCAGGTATCCTCTACTGATGGGATGAGGTCAGTATTCTTCCAGGATACCCGGGTCAGGTCGATGCTCGCTGAAGTATTTTTGGGATCATTTGACAGTGATGAGGGGTGGCCGTTTGACCGCGGACCCAATACGGACGCAGGTAATGAGGCAGTGATCACTAAGTTCCTGGTTGAAGACAGCAGAGGTGTATTTGGAGGGCAAGTTGGTCAGGATGATATCTATGAGGGTGCCCATGTTTACGGATTTAGCATATCCCAGTATAGGTCACCTAACAGTACGAACTCTGAAGATAGATGGGGGGCGATCAATTCAGGGCACAGCTGGGGGCTGAGGTGGTCTATAACAAGCGGCAACAGAGAGAGACTTATTTCTGGAATGGGATTTTTAAAAGTAGAAGCTCAAACTGTTTGGGCACAGACCTGGATAGTATGACAGAACTCTGTAAGCTATTTCTGCAGTAGATTGCGACGCCACCCCCTTTGGCAGTCCTATCTTGACAGAAAATGTTATAGTTGGAGATTTCAGAATTCTTGGTGGCCTTCCTATGCCAGGATTCAGACACGGCTAGAACATCAGGGTTGTCGGAGTGTGCTAAAGCATTGAATGAAACAAACTTAGGGAGGAGGCTTCTGATGTTAATAACATGCATGAAACCAAGGCTTTTACAATTACAGAAGTCATCAAATGAGAGCGCCTAAGGAATAGGTGTAGTACTGGGGCTACAGGGCCTGGATTAACCTCTACGTCACCAGAGGAACAGAGGATGAGTAGGATAAGGATACGGCTAAAAGCTATAAGAACTGGTCGTCTAGTGCGTTGGGAACAGAGAATGAAAAGAGAAGATTTCTGGGCGTGGTGGAATAGATTCAGGGCATAGTGTACAGACAAGGGTACGGTAGGATGTGAGTACAGTGGAGGTAAACCTAGGCGTTGAGTGACGATGAGAGAGGTTGCATCTCTGGGGGCACCAGTTAAGCCAGGTGAGATCTCCGCATGCGTGGGACAAAAGAGCTATCTGAGGCATGTTGAGCAGGACTGGGGGCACTACAGTGAAATAAAACAATAAGAACTAACCAAAACAGCAGTAGACAAGGCATATTGACATTAGAGAGGGACATAAAGCAATCACAGGTATTGGTCAGAAGAGCTAAGACAACAACAGGTAAATGGCGATGAATGGGCAGAGAGGGTCAGTTAGGTACACACAGGGCCTGAGTTTGAGGCTGGGGCCAACAGATAAACACAAAGAGGTACAGTCTTAATGAACAGTCCAGCAGGCATCAGCTGTGCAGCCAACTGATCATAGGGTCCAATGAGCAGCAATAGGTGAATCAGGGAGCCGTTCGGTAGTCGCTACTGCGCTAGACAAGTGGGAGACACGGCATTCAGAAAGCTAGCGGGCCGGGTCTAGCAGATGGGTCTTCGGCAACATCGCAATGGAAAAGCCTGTTGAAACCACATTGGACGATTACGTCGGCAGACCAGCCGTGATGGATCGGCGAAGCTCCGTGTCGACAATTAAGGGCCCAGGCCAATTGGCAAAACAGGTTTTCTAGCCCAAGAATTAGCTGGTAAACAAAAAATAATAATAATAATAATAATAATAATAACAATAATTTAAAAATAAAAACAAAATAAAAATTAATTTATTAAAATAAAATAAAAATAAAAAAATAATACATTTTAGCTGGTAAACTTCATTGGCTGGCCAGGAGATGGGCCTAGCTCAAGGCTAACTGGTGCTTGCTTCAGGACAGAGGCGTTAGCCAACAATAGCCACTCGGATGCAGCAAGCTAGCTGGGATGATCCGGAGTAAAGGTTCAGAGCTTGCGGCAGGAATCCGGTGATGTGGTAGAGAAAGGCAGTCTGATATGCTCTGTGTAGATATCGCACTGTGCAGACTGGCAGGTAATTGTCCGAGCTAAAGGTGAAGACCGCTAGCAGAAGACCGCTGGTCAGGCACCATCCTATCCTGTTAGTTAGTTAGTCTGGTCCTTTAACCAGTCAGCTGGGGGTCAGGCACCATCCTCTCCTGTTAGTTAGTTAGTCTGGTCCTTTAACCAGTCAGCTGGGGGTCAGGCACCATCCTTTCCTTTTAGTTAGTTAGTCTGGTCCTTTAACCAGTCAGCTGGGGGTCAGGCACCATCCTCTCCTGTTAGTTAGTTAGTCTGGTCCTTTAACCAGTCAGCTGGGGGTCAGGCACCATCCTCTCCTGTTAGTTAGTTAGTCTGGTCCTTTAACCAGTCAGCTGGGGGTCAGGCACCATCCTCTCCTGTTAGTTAGTTAGTCTGGTCCTTTAACCAGTCAGCTGGGGGTCAGGCACCATCCTCTCCTGTTAGTTAGTTAGTCTGGTCCTTTAACCAGTCAGCTGGGGGTCAGGCACCATCCTCTCCTGTTAGTTAGTTAGTCTGGTCCTTTAACCAGTCAGCTGGGGGTCAGGCACCATCCTCTCCTGTTAGTTAGTTAGTCTGGTCCTTTAACCAGTCAGCTGGGGGCCAGGCACCATCCTCTCCTGTTAGTTAGTTAGTCTGGTCCTTTAACCAGTCAGCTGGGGGCCAGGCACCATCCTCTCCTGTTAGTTAGTCTGGTCCTTTAACCAGCCAGCTGGGGGTCAGGCACCATCCTCTCCTGTTAGTTAGTTAGTCTGGTCCTTTAACCAGTCAGCTGGGGGTCAGGCACCATCCTTTCCTGTTAGTTAGTTAGTCTGGTCCTTTAACCAGTCAGCTGGGGGTCAGGCACCATCCTCTCCTGTTAGTTAGTTAGTCTGGTCCTTTAACCAGTCAGCTGGGGGTCAGGCACCATCCTCTCCTGTTAGTTAGTTAGTCTCGTCCTTTAACCAGTCATGAATAGAACGTTGATCTACCACTGGAAGTAGACCTAGTCTCCTGTAGTTTCCAATGTTTTCTATTGTGTGTCAGATTTCTTGGTCAGTGCAGCATTGGCTATAAGTTTGGTAAAAAAAAAGTAAATGTAAAACATTATTAAATTCAAACCGTTTGTTTAATTGTCCACAACAATTTGCAATTGTTTTTTTTTTATAATGAGGAACTTTTTTGTTGTTGTCTGTCAGATACAGCCAAATGTCACTACAAAAGTTTAGTCTGAAAATGTAATACAACGGTTATAATTGAGGCCCCTGGGGTGGTAACTTACGGTAACCCAGTGTCCTGGCCTGCAGCCAATAGTTTCTTCCTATTCTGGACACCTAAATCACCACTAACTGGTTGAATCCCCTGCTGGTCCTGGGCCCCAGCTGACTGCAAAGGCCAAAGGACCAGGGGCCTCATTTACAACCATTGGGTACATTTCTCACGAAATACCTGCAATGCGCCATTTCTGAAAAGACTGTGCACGTACAAAATTATTGAGATTTATAAACTTAGCGCACGCAATACACACAGCATGTTTCCTGTTACAAATTCAACACAGTCTCACAGGTTGTGAAATTGCTTATTAGAAATTTGTGCCTAGGCACTATGAAAAAGTCAATTTGTTTTCGTGTACAGGACAGGATTTTTTTCGTAATGTATTTGATGGGCTACAAGGCTCATTACATTACATTACATTACATGATTTTGTATAGTTCATTTTAATCACAGGCAAGAGAGACAAATGGAAGTTATCTTTACCTTATAGCCAACCACCAACGAAGATGTGTGTTTTCGGTATGTTAGCTTGCTCTTTTCGTAGCCACTGAACCCAGCCTCAATTTCCACTATTCCAGTGTGTATGGATTTAATTTCTCCCCTGTCCCTGTTCCATCCTAAATCAAAAATAATCTAAACTAATTTTACGTATTATAAAAGAGAATATTAAAATTGAGAATAGTCTGATGGGTGAAAATGTATCACTTGATGAGAAGACGGATGTGCAGCCTGAGGAACAGAGCGTACGTAAGCTTTTATATTCAGACTTTCTCAAGTCATCAATACCGTAATTTCCGGACTATTGAGCGCACCTGAATATAAGCCGCACCCACTGAATTTAAAAAAAAATATTATTTTGAACATAAATAAGCCGCACATGTCTATAAGCCGCAGGGTCCTACCGGTACATTGAAACAAATGAACTTTACACAGGCTTTAACGAAACACGGCTTGTAACAAAAATAAATAGGCTTTAACGAAACAGGGTTTGTAACAAAAAATAAAAAATTAGCAGTAAGCTTTAGTTGTCTTTTTGCACTGAGTCAATTCCTCACGCTGCTGTTTCCAACGTCTTATCATCGACTCATTAAGACCAAGCTCCCATGTAGCAGCTCTATTTCCTTTTCCAACAGCCAGATCAATCGCCTTCAACTTGAAAGCTGCATCATATGCATTTCTCCGTGTCTTTGCCATGATGAGGGTGACAAAATGACTACCGTAATCAGAATGATGGGAAGTTTGAGAGCGCTCGATTTAATCTAAACAGTAAACAAAAAAGTTGTTTGACCTTAACCCGTTCGGCAATTTCATTGGTCTAATGAAAGCTTCATTCCGCCAAAAAACTGAGCACGTCACAGAATGTGTTTTTTTGGAGAAAAAAAATTTAAAGCGGGAAAAATACATATATTAGCCACGTCATTGTTTAAGCCGCGAGGTTCAAAGCGTGGGAAAAAAGTTGCGGCTTATAGACCGGAATTTACGGTAGTCAATAGTCTGTAATCTATAGTCTATAGTCTGTAGTCTGTAGTCTGTAGTCTATAGTCTACAGTTGACCCGTAAGTAAAATATGCTTTACTCCCTGCTGTAATGTAGTACTTCAACCACTAGAAAATACTAGGCTACTGCCTGCTGTAATGCAGTACTTCAATCACTACAAAATACTGTGTTTCTCTCTGCTGTAAAGTATTATTTCAACCACTGCGTACGAATGGTTTAAAGTTAACAGGAAGCTAAGCACATTCTCACATCAAATCTAATTTTATTGGTCACACAAATATTTAGTTATTGTGGTTGTAACTCCAAAAGTGCAGTTGTATTTAACAATTCCCAACTATACAAAAATCCAAAATTAAAGGAATTGAATTAAGAAATATATACATACTAGTACGAGCCATGTTGGACTGGCATTGACTAAAATACAGTAGCGTAGAATACAGTATATACAGTTGAAGTCGGAAATGACATACATCTTAGCCAAATACATTTAAACTCAGTTTTTCACAACTCCTGACATTTAATCCTATGCCCTGTCTTAGGTCAGTTAGGGTCAGCACTTTATTTTAAGAATGTGAAATGTCAGAATAATAGTAGAGAATTATTTCTTTCAGATTTTATTTCTTTCATCACATTCCCAGTGGGTCAGAAGTTTACATACACTCAATTAGTTTTTGGTGGCATTGATTTTCAATTGTTTAACTTGGGTCAAATGTTTCAGGTAGCCTTCCACAAGCTTCCCACAATAAGTTTTTAATTTTTGGCCCATTCCTCCTGACAGAACTGTGTAACTGAGTCAGGTTTGTAGGCCTCCTTGCTCGCACCCACTTTTCAGTTCTACCTACACATTTTCAATAGGATTGAGGTCAGGGCTTTGTGATGGCCACTCCAATACCTTGATTTTGTTGTCCTTAAGCCATTTTGCCACAACTTTGGAAGTATGCTTGGGGTCATTGTCCATTTGGAAGACCCATTTGCGAACAAGCTTTCACTTCCTGACTGATGTTTTGAGATGTTACTTCAATATATCCACCAAATTTTACATCCTGATGAGGCCATCTATTTTGTGAAGTGCACCAGTCCCTCCTGCAGCAAAGCAACCCAAAAACATGATGCTGCCACCTCCGTGCTTCACGGTTGGGATGGTGTTCTTTGGCTTGCAAGCCTCCCCCTTTTTCCTCCAAACATAACGATGATCATGATGGCCAAACAGTTCTATTTTTGTTTCATCAGACGAGAGGACATTTCTCCAAAAGGTACGATCTTTGTCCCCATGTGCAGTTGCAAACCGTAGTCTTTTTTATGGCGGTTTTGAAGCAGTGGCTTCTTCCTTTCTGAGTGGCTTTTCAGGTTATGTCAATATAGGACTCGTTTTACTGTGGATATAGATACTTTGTACCTGTTTCCTCCAGCATCTTCACACAGTCCTTTGATGTTGTTCTTTGATTGATTTGTACTTTTCACACCAAAATACATTAATCTCTAGGTCTCCTTCCTGAGCGGTATGACGGCTGCGTGGTCCCATGGTGTTTATACTTGCGTACTATTGTTAGCACAGATGAACTTGGTACCTTCAGGCATTTGGAAATTGCTCCCAAGGATGAACCAGACTTGTGGAGGTCTACAATTTCTTTTCTGGAGTATTGGCTGATTTATTTTGATTTTCCCATGATGTCAACAAAGAGGCACTGAGTTTGAAGGTAGGCCTTGAAATACATCCACAGGTATGCCAAATTTCTTCAGCCTCCTGCGGCCTTCTTCACCACACTGTCTGTGTGGATGGACCATTTCAGATTGTCAGTGATGTGTACGCCGAGGAATTTGAAGATTTCATCCTTCTCCACTGCGTTCCCGTTGATGTGGATGGGGGCGTGCTCCCTCTGCTGTTTCCTGAAGTACACGATCAAATACTCTGTTGTGTTGATGTTGAGGGAGAGGTTATTTTCCTGATACCACTCTGCCAGGAGTTACATTTTTATAAATGCCAACTTTTGCGTGAAAACTGGTGCACGCACATTTTTGGGGTATATTTTTACACGGTTTAAAAATGAGGCCCTCTGAAGCCCTCTGAAGCCCTCTGAAGCCAGTGCCAAGGGATCCTTAATGACCACAGGGACGGAAAGAGGAAGGGGGAAAGAGGAGAGGGCCGAGAGGAGAGGGGAGAGGGGAGAGGGGACAGAGGAGAGAGGAGAGGGGAGAGGGGAGAGGGGAGAGAGGAGAGTGGAGAGTGGAGAGGGGAGAGGGGGAGAGGGGACAGAGGAGAGGGGAGAGGGGAGAGGGGAGAGTGGAGAGGGGAGAGGGGAGAGTGGAGAGGGGAGAGGGGAGAGGGGAGAGAGGAGAGAGGAGAGGGAGAGGGGAGGAGGGAAGGGAAGGAGAGGGGAGAGGGAGGGAGAGGGTAGAAGTGGAAGAGGGGAGAGGGAAGAGAGAGGGGAGAGGGAGAGGGAGAGGGAGAG